>NC_064860.1:12472500-12772500 GCF_024139225.1 Suncus etruscus
AGTATACTTGGATGCAAAAACTTGTTTAATTAATTTTTATAATAGTTTATTATCTTGAATTCCCATCGATGTTTCAATTTTCTCCTAACACTTTCTATCTTCTATGTTTTACTAACCTCAAAGTCACTATTTTTATAACTTAAAACTATCATTTTTATACTTTCATATTCATATGGGCTGCCTTTCTCAATCCTGAAACTAATGTACAATATTTTTTCTATGCTTATATAATTTCATAACAATGTTCATTAAGCTATTTGTTTAGTTATCTGGTGTTTGTTTACATCTTATACTCATCACAGAGACTAAAAGATCAGTGACATTTTAATTGATGTATTTCAAAGAGATTTCTTTCAGGTTCTTAAGAAATTTCTGGATTGTAGATTAATTTTATCTCAAAGAGGTAGAGAGGCATTCTCATACCTTTTTTTAAAGTAAATGTTCTTTTAAATGGGATGTCAAGAGCATAAAAATATAAAGAACCTGTCCAAAATTTCTTCTAAGTGAGGAGAATTTTAAAAGATTTTTTTATTACTTAACAAAGAGCATGATTAAAAAAACACCAAATGATCTATATTCTTACCCCTCCAACCTGTCCATCTTCTAATATACTTCAACCCACCACATTTTCCTATCTCCCTTGATATTTATCTCTGCCTTTTTTCTCATTCTCTTTTCACACCCACTGTTTCATAATTTATGTAAATTTTCAAATGGTCTATTTTATCCAGTCACTATAACCAAACTCATCAAACTTACTCATTGACTCAAAATTTTTAGACATATTTCCTAATTGTTTTATTCTCATGGCATTTTTTCAATCAGATTGCAAAGTTCTGCCTGACAAAGTGAAATTTTTATCTGAAGTAATTTTCTTGCCTTTAAAGATCAACATATTCTTTCTCTTACTTTTCTTCCTTACCTCATATTTTATCCCAGAAGATATCCTGCTCTGTTTTTGCCCCAGGAATTTTGTCTTTTTCACTTAAACATTCTTTCTACAGAAATAAACATTGCTTCCTTTTTTTCTTCATCAGGTCTCAAGTTAGATATAAATTTTTGTCTCCTAAGTTCTTTCATGAGCTTACATAGCACAATAAAATAACACAGCTTCATATTTCTTCATAGCCATTATCTCTACCAGTTATTTTTATGAGCCATTACTTTGTTAACTCATTTTTTTATTCAGACTCTTCAACTAGAATTGAAAAAACTTTTTATGTAATTCTCATTATATAAGTATGCAGGCAGTATGCAGGCATATTTCACAATTAATTTTTCTAGAACAACTGAATCAAGTGCCTGCCACAGTCAATCTTTGTAAGTAAATGTTGACTTTTATATTACATTTTTTGGCCCCTCTTCAATGAATTACCTTTCTCTTTATTATCCTGTAAATACTGGTTGTAGATCTGGATAATTTACACACCAGCTTATCTGGCCACACAGCTTTAATTATCTTTAGTATGTCAAATTACTTAATGAAAAGTTGTAATTGAAAATCCTCTCTGGTCTGAAATTTCTGTGCACGACTATAACCATCTGCATTTTTAGTTCTCTTCTCTCTTTCTTCTGACTAACTGCACCTACCCCTATCTTGATTGTTATTTCTAGTAAATCCTCTTCTGTGCTCTAGGGTTGTTGTTTGATTTTTAACCCATACTTTTAAATTCAGATTTTCTTCTTAGGCTCTATACTCCTTTTGATATGTTCTCATTATTGCCTCTCCTTTGTTCACCCTTGAGCAAACTTTTATATTTCTAATCATACCATTCCAAATCACTGGTAAATGTCTAATATTTCTTGCACATGTTTCAATTGGATTGTCCATTTCTGAACTAATTCAGTTGCTTTCCACTGCAGTGTTAAAACAACCAAGTTGAATTCTCATTATTACTTTAAAATTTGTTTTTATAGGTTATGGACTATATTCATGTTGCTGCTTTTCATAAGTACTATTACTCACCTTTCAAATAATTTCTATATATTTCTAAAAAGAAATATAATGTCTTTTACTATTCTCACTTTGTTAACTTGTTATTTATGTTTTTAAATGGTCAGTTGATGTATGAATTTCAAAAATGTCAGAATTAAAAACAAGCACACTATAATTAAAAACTATTTTCTTTAGGCCATAATTCAGGAAAGAAATATATAATATTCTTGTTTCTTACAGCTTATAATTATACACTTATTTCATATCTAATCTGGGACATTTTTGTCCCCTTGTTACTCTCTTTTGTCCTGTCCCATTCCATTTCCATTGCTCCCCTTCTCTCCCTCTCTTTTTCTCTGTATCAATCATCTATCTATCTATCTATCTATCTATCTATCTATCTATCATCTATCTATCTATCTATCATCTATCTCAATCATTTATCTACCTCTCATCTATTCATCCATATATCTATCTTTCAAGTTGAGTTAATCAACTCTTTAATCAACTCTAACAGCTTTACATCCTCATAATTTTATGTGGTATTTTTTATAGATACCCGATTTTATTTATTAAAAATTTGTAAGAAAAACACAAAACATATTACCATTCTTTACTGTTTAGAAGAGTAGTCAACTCTAATTATTGAATGAACAAATTAATGAATGTTTATTAAAATTTTGAAAAGTGACCATGGAAAACACAAAAAGGGAAAATAAAGATGTTATATAAAATGCTACTATTCAACCACTCTAAAATTACCATAAGAATAATTACTTATTTTAACGTAGTTATCTGGTAGTAGTGGTACGCTAGCTTTTGTAATAATGTTCAAATATTACAAAATCTAAGACTGAATACTGACAAGTCTTAGACCTCATTTCCTGTTCCCTGGCTTTATGGTTTAGTTGTATGATTAGTAGAATTTTTACTCAACTTTTGTTATAGTCTTGAATGCTCTACTGAGTCTCTATTGAATCCAACCTCATCCATCAGTCATACTATCTAGAAGAATCTCAGGAATTAATTTCTAGAGTCTTCTATTTGAAATGGCCTTCATGAGAGGTCTTGAAATTATATTATAAAACCATATTTTCCATTTACTATCATTTCTTATTCGCCATAAACAAAAAAACCCTTAAAAATTTTGTATTTTTAAAGACTATAAAAATGATAGTTCAAACAAGGACTTAAATTCCAGAGAATTTTTTGTTGGCAATAAATAGAGATTCTCTGTTTTGATCAAAATATATTTGGGTTCTTTTCTAAGTTTTATACTCTCAAGAATTTCAGACATAATAGCAAGCATATAAAAAAGCACCTCATTACTTAAGAAATTTTTAAAATAGGGGACTGACAGATTGCACAGGAGTTAAGTCACTACCATGTATAAAGATAACTCTTAGTCCTCAATACTGTATATGTTCCCTTGAGCACTGTTATGAATAATCTCTGAGCACAAAGTAAGGAGTAGGTTCAATAAATTTCTGAAATTCCTTACCTGCAATAAAACTTTTGTTTCTTTGTTTGTTTTAGGGCCACACCCAGTGACTCTTGAGGATTATTCCCGGCTATGTGCTCAGAAATAACTCCTGGCTTGGAGCACCATAAGGGACCCCGAGGATCTAACCAAGGTCTGTCCTGGTCAGTGGTGTGCAAGGCAAACACCCTACCTCTGCGTTACTGCTCTGACCCCAATAAAACTTTTAAAATAAGAATTTTACTCAAATATATGATAGATTGCCTATACAGCTTCCTCTCAATAGCAAATTTTAGAATGCCCACTAGGAATATTTCTATGGATAACTAGAAAAAAATGGATCCAATTTATAGATTATAAAGAAACTCATCACATCTCCATCTTTTAGCAAAAATACTTTGGTGTGAAAAGTAAATAAAAACAAAACTGATGCACTCTATGTAATTTTTGTCCTCTCGCTAGAACTTTTCCATGGAAGTTTTTAAAAGTTAAATGTTTCTTTCCAATATAGTTACCGTAATTATAAACCCAGAACTTTGATGACAGTATTGTGTATGTAGGAGGTTTTCTAAAATATTCTATTAAAATATCCAAATACTAAATTTTGAATTCTACATGTTATTTGTAATGGAAAAAAATAGGTGATGTTATTGGATTAAAGGTTTTGGAGATGAGAAGTTGATTTAATCAGTATAAACCCTTGGTGCTACAATATATTTACTTATAAGAGAAACACAGAATAAGATTTCACACATAAACCATATATGTAATAGAAGTTAATTGAAGATGTTACAGTGGTCCTCAAACTATGGCCCGCGGGCCACCTATTGTATTTGTATCTGTTTTGTTTCTTCATTGCAAAATAAGATATATGCAGTGTGCATAAGAATTTGTTCATAAATTTTGTTTTTAGTATAGTCAGACCCTCCAATGGTCTGAGGGACAGTGAACTGGCCCCCTGTTTATAAAGTTTGAGGACCCTTGACAAAGGTAGGAGTGATGCAGCCCCAAGCCAAGAAATGCTGACAACCACCAGAAGCCTAAGGAAATACAGAACAAATTTTCTTTCAGAGCCTTCATATAACACTTACCCTATTCATTTAATTTTAGTTCAATTAAAAATCTCAAACATGTAATGTTTAGAGCATGGGAGACTAAAGTCTTAATTTTTTGATTGTTTGGTTTTTGGGGCCACACTTGGCCATGCTCAGTTACTCCTGGCTATGCATTCAGAAATCGCTCCTGGCTTGGGAGACCATATGGGACGCCAAGAGATTAAATAACAGTTAGTCCTAGGCTAGAGCCTCCGTACCACAGCTCCGGCCCCTAAAGTCTTAAATTTTAAACTATCCTTTTTCTGTTTATCACAGCAGTTGCAAAAACCTACTACATAATGTCAGATACTAATACAGAGAGAAAGACAAGCTTGCGGAGATAATTTTATTGCATGCATTACAATTGGTGGGAAAATAAACAGCTAGAATCCATGCTTTCTGGTTGAAAATTTAAAAACACTTTATTTATTGTATATTATTACTATTTTTTATTTCATTTCCTTATTTCATTTGTACACAAGCAAAGAAAAACATTGTTGATTTTCATTTAACACTTAAGTATCCAAATTAAATACTTTTTCAGATCTCTCCATCTACACTTAAGTAGTTTTGTTGTTGTTGTTGTTTAATCAGTTCTTATTAAAATGTTTGGAAATATCTGATGGCAAAGATCCAATATGCTTTCTATTCTTTATTTTTCACAGTGCTTCTCAAATAGTGGGGCAGGCCCCCCAGGAGGGGTGCGAGTCTCCGTAAAGGGGAGCTCGTTTGACCACAGCAAACACTGTCATAACTAGCTAAGCCCCGTGTTTATGTCTCTGTATGTCTCTGGAGCTGAGAGTTGCTGTGTCCTGTTTCAAACCCAGCTTCGAAAAGTTATGCATTGGAAAAGGTGCTCATTGTAACCATGAATCCAGACATCACCTCTGATTAAAAATCAGCTCAAATTATTTTTTATAATTTTGTTTTGCAGGTTAAAGTTTTTTTTAATAAAGATATTATTTACAGTTGCGTGGGGGGGGGTGCAAAAAATGTTTTCTTCTTTCTAGGGAGGCATGGCATAAAATAATTGAGAAGCACTGATTTTCCAAATCAATTCAGGAACCATAGCAGCAGTCATACCTAAGTGATATCAGACTGGAAGATATAATTAATAATATGTCCAGATTATCATTTTTTAAAAATCAACTAATGTTATAGTTAACTGTCTTTTTTAGAAATAATGGGTTGATATTACTTAAATAAATAAATATATATAGTTAGCATATAGTGAAAAAACTGTTTAGGAAAGTGATTATCCTTTTCACTTTTGTAGATCTTATTGATATTTTCTCTGAAATTTTCTTATTTAAACATAAATAATAATTTTTATATGATAATATTTTTGCAGTGTATTTATTTCTGGGGACTGGTAGGGGTCTTTTAATAATTCCTGCTGAGCTCAGGGATTATTCTTGTCAATATTAAGGGAGCTATATGAGGGTCAATTGCTTTATAAAAGGTAAGCATTATATCCCTGGTCCATCTGTCCAGGTCATGAATATTTTAATAATGAATTACTTAATTATTAAATATGGAACTTAATAATATTTAATTCTTTTATGTTGTTTGGGGGTTATTTTTATAATAAAATATTGGTCTAATTTTACTATAAAAATACATTTTTTTAAAAATAGTGGCCACATGATGAAGTGCAGTTAACGTAAATCACATGATGCCAAGGATCAAATCTAGAATCTTGGACATTCTATACAGGTGTTCAATAATTGAATCATTTCTATTGCTCCTTGTGTGTGGTGTCTAAAATCCAAACCAAAATCAAAACTTTTAAGTTGAAAAATGTTGACACTAAAGTTTTTCCATTAATGCATCACACATTTATAAATGTATGTCTTTATTGTCCTAACCTCTATGAAAGGAAAAATACTCAATTTGAGGGTATTACACACCAAGCAGAGCTTGGACAGACTCATGGTCCTATGCTCACAGACCACTCCAAGTAGTGCTCTGAACCACACATAACACTAAGGAATTAAACGAGAGTAAATCCATGCAAAGTAGTACCATATTCTCTACTTTGTCTCTCCACTCTAATATAAACAATTTTTAAATCTTTAAAAGCTGAACAGAAAATAAACTCCTTTGTTTTATTGCTAGATTCATGTCTTCCGACAGGAGATTTTTCTAGGACCATGCATTTCCATAATATAATGCTTTTAATGATTGACTGTAAATTAAATTTAAGGGTCAAAATAAATAAGAAAGTATTTCCATTGCTTCAGTAAATATTTTTTAAATGACTTTATTTTAGTCACAGTGCTTAATTTTACAATATTGTCAATGGTAAGTCCTTATGCATCCAGCATACCAAAACCCCCTTCCGATTTTTTAATCGGAAAAATTTATATTCTCAATTGATTAAGAAGCCATTTTAGAACCTTAAAATCTATAAATATATATTACACTAAATATATAATAAATATATGTTACCTGAAAGAAGGTCCTATCCTTTCAAAAGCTTTATTTAATAAATAGGAATTTAATTGAGGGCCTTATCTGTGATTAGAGAAAACATAGTCTAATATTTGTAGGTTAATAGTGGTGTTCCAAGTTTTTGTTAGGATCATACTGACAGGATTACATTCTTTCCATTTTCTATTTTTACTTTACCTTCTGTCAGGAAGGACAAAAAGCCGTTAATCTCTTATTAGCTTGAGGGATACATTTTAATACCATTTTATCTATATATAGCTGCATTCCTTCCTTTTAAATATGTTTGTTGATAGCTGGAGAAAAGGAGACTATAAAATGCTAATGGTCAAAGTATGAAATACAAATACTAGCATAATTAGTTGCTTTGTAATTCAAACTTCATAATAGAGACCAAACACATTAAGTTTATTTTAAGAAATATTCAAAGATCTCAAAAAATGTGCACCTTTGCCACCTGCATTTTTCAATTTCTCCTTCAGCTGAACCCCATGCGAAAGAAAATAAGAAGAGGTTATTTATATTTGTGATAATTAAATATTGTCAGTACTCACAGATTGACTGTTGCTTCAGCAGTACACATACTGAAAAGTACAAATTTCTTCCACTTGGTATGTAAATAATAAGCAGTTATTTAAGTATACTAAAATTTTCTTTGTTTTCAATGTTTACATTACATTAAAATTTTGCTAAAATAATGCATTGTTGTATTAAATGTAGTTTGTAAAAAATGATTTTTGTTAAATTCATAATTCATATAACATAAGGATTACTAATAAAAGATTTACTCAAAAATGATTACTGTAAAAGATTTTAACATCAAAAAATAACTACTTGATTGAATGTTATTACAGATTTCTTTGTATCTGTCAATATAAATGCAGACTCTCATATAATGAAAAGATGTACATATCTGTGGGGACACTAAGAGGATACAATAGTTTGGGTTCCTTTGAAAATGATCTTGAGATAAAAATTTGATTCAGATAGATAATTTGGAAAATGATTATGAAAGTATAATGGAGACAAGAAGAAGTCATTTAACAAGGGACAAACATAAAAGACCTCTATGGATAACTAAACATTTTCTGTGAACTATTCATTAAAGTTTGAAACACTGGAAGGCATCTCGCAAGCACTTCAGCAGTACATGAAGGAACTGGCATATTTATCAAGAATTGTTCTTCTTAGTTGGTTGCTATTTGCCTCTGGGAGCATCAAATTTCGAGCAAAGTCAATCTTGCCTTCATGTCCAAGCAAGTCTTCGGTAAAGAAGCAATAAGATATAGATTCTTGAAATGGGAGATCAGAAACTTCATTATAGTTCATTATAGTTAAGCTTACAGTTCGGAGTAAGCAATGAAAACTTCTGGGTGTGGCCCAGAAGAACAACAACAAAATAATAAAAATAAATCTATATTTTAAATGTTTTCTTGATTTTAATTTTCTGACTCCATACATAGTGATCACTCCAGGGTCAAGAATCATAATATGAGATCTTAGGTAGTGATCAAACTCTGTGTCACCATGTGCAAAGCAAGTGATCTATCTGCTGTACTATTTCACTGACCCCGATACTTTTACTTTTTAGAAGAAAGCAATTAACTTCATAGTTTCACTGCTGAATCTACGATGACACAACTAAAATAGAATAGCAAATAAATCTTCCAATAAGCAAGTTTGGGAATTACTTATTATTTACCAAAATTAGCTAAAAACAACACAACAAAATAACACCCATATTTCTCATGAATATAGATGCAAACTTCTTCAAGAAAATATAAACAAATAAAGTCCAATAATGTGCAGCTACATGTCATAAACAAAAGTTTTTCCAGATACAGAACAGCTTTATATTTAAGAATCTATCATTATAATTCATAACATTGTAAAGAAAAATTACATAATGAGCAGACAGAGATGCTGCAGAAAAAGAAAACTATGGAGCAATATCCCTGATGAACACAGATGCAAAGATCCTCAACAAAATCCTAGCAAATAGGATCTAACACCTCATCGAGAAGGTCATACACCATGATCAAGTAGGTTTTATTCCAAAAATACAAATATGGTTTAACATACATATGCAAATCAATCAACATAATACACCATATCAACAAAAGATTATCATATCAATATATGCAGATAAAGCATTTGATAAGACCCAACACCCATTCATGATAAAAAAAAAATCTCAACAAGATGGGAATGAAAGGAACTTTTTTCAATATAGTCAAGGCTATTTACCACAAACCATGGCAAATACTATACACAATGAAGATAAACTAAAAGTCTTTCCTTTAAAGATGGTATAAAACAAGACTGTCCCATTTTATCACTCCTATTTAACTTAATACTAGAAGTACTTGCCATAGCAATTAGAAAAAGATATCAAAGGCATCCAGATAGGAAAGGAAGAAGTCAAGCTCACAATCTTTGCAGATGACATGATACTATTATATGTAGAAGTTCCTAAAGACTACCAAAAAGCTTCTAGAAACAATAGATTCATAAAGCAAAGAGGCAGGCTACAAAATTAACACGCAAAAATCAATGGCCTTCTTATACACAAATAATAAAGAATAAATGTAAAATAAGAAAAAAATGCATAATCAAATTAATTGATAAGAACTTAACAAGAAAAAACACTTAACCCCATCACAAATGGGGAGAAGAAATGAACAGACGAGTCATCAAAAATAAATACAAATGCTAAAAGATCATATAAAAATGCTCCACATTGCTAATCATTAGGGAGATGCAAATCAAAACAAAAGTAAGGTACCATCTCAAACCACAGAGACTAGCACACATCACATTCAGTGCTAGAGGGAATGTGGAGATTAAAAAAAAAAAACTCCATTTACTGCTGGTGGGAATGCTGTTTAATCCAGCCTTTATGGAAAATATTGTGAAGATTCCCCAAAAACCTGGAAATAGAGCTCCCATATGATCCAGCTGTACCACTCCTAGGGATATACCCTAGGAACACAAAAACACAATACAAAAATGCCTTCTGCACTACATTCATTGCAATGCCATATAAAACAACCCAGATATCCTTCAATAAATGAGTTGCTAAAGAAACTGTGGTACATATACGCATCTATAAAATTTAAGAAAAGTAAAAAATTATATTGCAATAATACCCAGAGACAATAAAAATGAGGGCTGAACGGACCAATCAGGATAGGAAGCTTACCACAATGAGTGGAGACTGCAGTTACAGAAAAAAACTACACTAACAACTAGCATGGATTGGTAATCAGTGAGAGAATTATAATGCCTATATAGAATAAAGGCAGAGGGTGGGGGAGGAGGGAGATGGCAGGCATTGGTGTTGGGAAGGTTGCACTGGTGAAGAGGAGTGTTCTTTTTTTTTTTTTTTTTATAATGGAAGCCCAACTAAAAACATGTTTGTAATCATGGTTTTTAAAAAGATATTATTAAAAAGCAAAATGGGTCTTAGATATAAATATAAAATGAAATTAGCCCTTAGAGATAAAAAGTAGATACCATAAGTAATGGTGTTAGTGATTTTATTATCAAAAATGTAATTCATAAACAAAGAATGGATTTGTTAGAATTCATTAAAACTTTAAACTCTGTTGTGTGAAAGACAGTGCCAGAAATATTAGATGACAAACCACAGAATGGAAGACCATATTCGCAAAATATCTATTATCCAAAGTGAAAAAAAAGAACACTTCGATTCAAGACTACAAAACAAGTGAATTAACAAATGGTTCAAAGACCTTAACAGAATTCTTTCCAAAAAAGTATAGACGACACTAAGAACATAAAAATATGCTTCACATCAGAAGTCATCAGAGAAATTAAATTAAAATATATAGATTACTATTTGAATCAAATGCTAACATACATTGCTGAGGGAATGAAAAACACTTTTGTCATGCTAGAAAACAATCAATAAATTTTTAAAAAACTAAAATATCTTCCAGTAAGATCCAGAAATTATACTTCTTTTTACTTATTTAATTGAACTAAAAAGTTATGTCTACATATAAATCTTTACACAGATCAAAAGTAACTTTGTGGGGCCGGGCGGTGGCGCAAGAGGTAAGGTGCCTGCCTTGCCTGCGCTAGCCTAGGACGGACCGCGGTTCGATCCCCCGGTGTCCCATATGGTCCCCCAAGCCAGGAGCGACTTCTGAGCGCATAGCCAGGAGTAACCCCTGAGTGTTACCGGGTGTGGCCCAAAAACCAAAAAAAAAAAGTAACTTTGTGACTGACAAAAGTGAGAAGCAAACTAGACACATCTCAGTTGGTGACTAGATGAACTCTGACATATACAAATAATGGGATATTAATCAATGTTAAAAAAAATTAGGTATTTAGCCACGTTATTCCATAAAAGAAATTTATCTATACATTGCTAAGTGAGAGGCCTGTCTGAAAAGGTTGCCTACTGGATTATGGGATATTCTGGAAAAAGTGTAAACACAATAAAAAGATCAGTGATTTCCAGTAGAGGTTGTGAAACATGGTAAAAAAAAAATAGGAAAAACAGAGAGGATTTCTAGGCTGTTAAAATGTTCATACATAGTCATTGGGTGTGGCCCAAAAACCAAAAAAAAAAAAGGTTTATACATAGAATTCATATTTAAAGTGAGGCAGATGGCACAGAATTCTGAGAAAGAGCATGGAAAACGAAATTTTCATTACAAGTATGATTAACAGAATGGAGACAGAGTAAAGATATGATGGTAAGCATAAGTTTGATCACATAGAAGGAGAAGGCATGTATTTGGCAGGCCACAGCTTAAGATAGAGGTAAGGCAAACATTGGCAAACATTGGCATGAGTAAAATTGACAATGTGAAACATTTGATAATATTTTGAATTATTTCATAGAAAAGTTTTAAGGCATTATCAACTCTACCTATAAGAATAAGCAATTTAAAAAGTTATTTACAATAATCATACAATACTCATTATTTTTTTTTCTTTTTCTTTTTTCTTTTTTTTTTTTTTGGTTTTTGGGTCACACCTGGCAGCCTCAGGGGTTACTTCTGGCTATACTCTCAGAAATCGCTCCTGGCAGCCTTGGGGGACCATATGGGATGCCGGGATTTGAACCGCCATCCGTCTGCATGCAAGACAAACAAACGCCTTAACTCCGTGCTATCTCTCCGGCCCCTCAATACTCATTCTTGATAATTCCTCTTTATCTCATGAAACCAGAAAATGCGATCCATTGCCAATGAAAGTAAGATGAATTTTGTGTTTTGTGTTTTTTTTGTGTGTGTTTTGTTTCAATTTCCCTCCCTATCAACTCAACAAAAATCAATAATGACCCCTTATTCATCACATATTAATTCTTTGCTGATTTCTGATTCTTCAATTCCATTTTCTAGGCAACAAGTTTGTAACTCAATGTCAACCAATTTACTTTCACCATTGCTTCTCTGAAAAGTTGGATAAAATCAAATGTAAATTAAATTTTTGTACTGAGCAGTTAATCAACTAAACTAGTTACCCAATATGATCCCCACCAATACATGTGATCCCTCAAGCTTTGCCAGAAGTGATCCTTGTATGCAATGTCAAGAGGAAACCCTGAAGTGTTTTACCGATATGTTGTTCTATATACCTAATGGTTTCAGAACTGATATCAAGGTCTTTAATTCATTTGAATTTTACCTTTGTGCATGGTGTTAGATGGGGGTTTGAGTTCACTTTTTTTGCAAGTGGCTAACCAGTTATGCCAACACCACTTGCTGAAGAGGCTTTCCTTTTCGGATTCCTTGACCCTTTTTCAAAGATTAGTTGATTGTATGTCTGGGGATTGTTCTCTAAATACTCAGGCCTATTCCACTGATCTGAGGATCTGTCTTTATTCTAATACCATACTGTTTTAATAACTATTGCTTTGTAATAACATTTAAAATTGGGGAAAATAATGCCTCCCATATTCCTTTTCCCAAGGATTGCTTTAGCTATTCAAGGGTGTTTATTATTCCAAATAATTTCAGGAGAGTTTAATCCACTTCTTTGAAGAATGTCATGGATATCTTTAGAGGGATTGCATTATGTACAAAGCTTTGGGGAGTATTGCCATTTTAATTATATTAATCCTGCCAACCCATGAGCAGGGTATGTGTCTCCATTTCCTTGTGTCATCATTTATTTCTTGAAGCAGGCTTTTGTAGTTTTTTATAGGTCCCTCACCTCTTTAGTTAAGTCAACACATAGGCAAAACACTCCATGACATTGAGACTAAAGGCATCTTCAGGAATAAAAACAAACAGCACTCTCCATCCACGTAAAAGCAGAAATGAACTTATTAAACTATATTGAGCTGAGAAAAGCATTTGCACCTCAAAGAAAATAGTGTCTAAGATACAAAAGCCACCACAAAATGAGAGAAACTATTTACCCAATACCCATCAGACAAGGGGCTAATATCAAAAATATAAAAGGTACTGGCAGAACTTAACCAGAAAAAAACATATAAAACCATCAAAAAATGGGGAGAAGAAATGAACAGACACTTTCTCAAAGAAGAAATACAAATAGCCAAAAGACACAAGAAAAAATGCTACACATCACTAATCATAAGGGAGATGCAAATCAAAACAACAATGAGGTGCCATTTCATGACACAGAGACTGGCACACATCACAAAGAACAAGAACAATCAGTGCTGGTGGGGAGGTGGAGAGAAAGGAATCTCATTCACTGTTGGTGAGAATGTCATCTACTTTAGCCTTTACAGAAAACAATATGAAGATTTCTCAAAAAACTGTAAATTGAAATCCCATATGATCCAGCAGTCCTATCCCATTCCTACGTATATATACAAAAATACAATTCAAAAATCCCTTTTTCACACCTATAGTCATTGCAGCACTATTTACAATAGCCAGACTCTGGAAACAACCAAGATGCCCTTCCACAGATGAATTGCTAAAGAATCTGTGGTACATATACACAATGGAATATTTTGCAGCCATCAGGAGACATGAAGTCCTGTATGTGGATGTACATGGAATCTATTATGCTGAATGAAATAAGTCAGAGGGAGATAGACACTGAATAGTCTCACTCATTTATGGGTGAAAAATTAAGAAAAATTGAGGACATTATTGCAATAGTGCCCAGAGGCAATAGAGATGAGGGCCAGAAGGACCAGCTAACAATATGAAGCTCACCACAAAGAGTTGTGTACAGTCGGGGAAATACCTACTCTAACAACTATCATGACATCTTAATGAGTTAGAGAAGTAGAATGCCTGTCTCAAATACAGGCAAGGGTTGGAAAGGAGGGCAGGGGCCAATGGTGGTGGGAATGTTGCACTGGTGAAGGGAGGTTGTTTATGACTGAAGTCCAACTACAATTATGCTTGTAATCATGGTGCTTAAATAAAGATTTTATATTAAAAAAGGAGTTAACCCTGAGCACCATTAGGTTAAGACAAAAATCAACTGTTTAATTGTTAACTTTTTAGTTAACTAATTAGTAGCAATTAATCACTAATTAATTAATTTAGTTAATTAGTAAATTAACTGTTTAGTTAATTTTTTTTTACCATATTTTGTCTTCACCTAGTGGTACTCAGGGTTTACTATTTACTTTGCACACAAGGATAACTTCTGGAAAGGCTTGAGGAATCACATGTATTCTAGGGATCATATTGGGTAAGTGCCTTAGCCATTATATACAATCTTTCTAGTTCTTTGGCTTAAAATATTCTTTTTTTAATATATTTTTTATTTAAACACCTTGATTAGATACATGATTGTGTTGTTTGGGTTTCAGTCAAGTAAAGAACACCACCCATCACCAGTGCAACATTCCCATCACCAATGTCCCAAGTCTCCCTGCAGTTTGAATTACTTTTGTTGGTAGAGAGTCAAGTGTCTTACAATCTTTTTGTTTATTTTTTTGCGGGGACTACACCCAAATGCTCTCAGGGGTTCATCCTGGTTCTACACTAAGAGTCATTCCTGACAGGCTCGAGGAACTATATGGGATGCAAGGAATCAAACCTGGGTAGTCTGCAGGCAAAGCAAATGTCCTACCCACTGTGCTATCACTCTGGCTTCTCAAATATCTTACATTCATTCAAACAAAAATTGTGATTGATTATCAGGGTTTATACTCAAAAGTCAAAAGCTAATTTTATATATATGTATAATTTTATATATACCAGAATTCCAGGTTTAAGTGATTATCTGCGTGTAAAAAATGATTCAGCATGTCTAGTCTACATCTCTGTTTTTGCAGTTTTCATTCCTAAGAACATTAAATCATGAAACATTTGGGTAAAAATTTTGTGTTACTTATAATCCTATTTTTAAGTGAGTTAAGAATTGCTAACTCATTAAAACATTGTTTCAAACTTGGTATTTTAAATGCTATTGCAATTGTATTCTAAGACAGGAGGGTAGCATATGGAAGCTGGTTATATTACATAGGACAGCAGTGAGGAGACCAGATAGATAAGAGCAGTGATGTTTGATGTTTCCAAGTGGGCAAATTGGACTTACTGATGAGCCCATGATCCAAGTTAATGAACTAGGAAAAAAAGAGTCTGAAGTAAGGATGTAGTTGAGTTAATTCAAACCAGAGTTTTTAAAGGAGAAAGAAACCCCAAATAAAGAAGAAGCCAAAGTAAACTCCTTCATATCTTCTGACATAAAAACTGATTTACTGGAAAATTCTTTAGAAAAATGATTCAATCTCATAAATAATCCAATTTTAGTTAACTGGAATGAAATTATGCAATATTTAACCAGTCATATTGAGGGGTCTAACTGAATGATCATCAATTGCTCATGGGTTTTCTCTTATTCTGACATTATCTGTCAATCTACGTCTCTATCTTTCTTTCTATCCTAATGTTTATGTATAAATATGAGATTTATATAGTCTTTTGATTTTGTACTTTCAAAATTAAACTGGATAATTTTCAATTGATATTTATTTGTTTTGGACAGAATCATGGTACAACGTGTTTCCTATTGCTAAGGAAATACCAAAAGCACAGTCTTTCCTGAAAATTTTAGTCACTTAACCTCTGGTTCTTTGCCAAATTTTTTATGCTGAACACAGGAAATAAAGTATTAAAAAGAAAAATCACAAAAATTTAAAATTAGGAAAGTATAATTAAAATTTTTGAAATTTCAAATGAATTTTGAAAAATTTCAGCATAAAGGACTCATTTTAAGCACTACATTTTATATTTTAAGAAATGCATCCACTTTTACCCAAACTACATTTTATTAGATTGGCAATCAAAAATATTAAAGCAAAATATTTCTCAAATGGGGTTCGGAAGAATGTAGGACAAGCATGTATATATTTAACTTATTGAGTCATTTTATTCCTTCTTTTTTTGTCTTTGGTTTTGGGCCACATGTGGCACTTAGGGGTTACTCCTGGTTCTATGCTAAGAAATAATTCCTGGCAGGGTTGGGGGTTCATATGGGATGCTGGGAATCGAATCCAGGTCTATTCTGGTCGGTCCGGGTAGGTTCCAGTTGGTCAGGGTCGGTTCCGATCAGTCCAGGAGGGTCCTGGAAGGCATCATGCAAGGCAAACACCCAAACCACTGTGCTATCTCTCAGGCCCCATTGTATTCCTTCTCATTCAGCAACAATACAGTCATTAAAGAATATTTCCAAATAGATCAAAGGTGCTAGCTAGATGTTATTGATTACACATAATTATGAAATTGGAATCAGATTTGATTAAATTTTAAAAAGCCATAAGGAGGATCTTGTAGGTGTCCTAAGAACATACAATGTTTAAGATTTTATCTCAGATCGACCTGGAAAGATAGAAAATATTATGTAAACTTGTTTCTAAACCAGGCTAAAGGGGAGAAATTTCCAGAAAAAAATTAGGGAAGACAGACAGGTTTGGCAACTCCACAAAGCTAAGAAACCTGGGAAGGCTTGAATAAGGTAATGGGCTTTGGTCTAGACACTGTTAAACTCAATTTGGCAGAACTGTATTTGACTTGGGACTTAGTTAAAATCCTGCAGTGGGTGGTTCTGAAAATAAAAATCTAGTTAAGCCATCTGGCTTGTCAGATATGCAAAATAAAACACAATTTGCCTGGCTTTCCTCTCCATCACTCCCTCTTTGATGACTTTCATTGCTAAATTTTATTTTTGGAATTTTTATTATTCAGAAAAAAACACTAGGCCATATAGGCACCCCCTTTACAATTTGAAACAGATAGCAAAGCTTTCAGAGGATAATACAGTGAAAATCATAGATAAATTATCTTTGGAAAAATAACACCTGACAGGGCCGGAGAGAGAGCATGGAGGCAAGGCATTTGCCTTACATGCAGAAGGATGGTGGTTCAAATCCCAGCATCCCATATGGTCCCCTGAGCCTGCCAGGGGCTATTTCTGAGCATAGAGCTAGGAATAACCCCTGAGTACTGCCGGGTGTGATCCAAAAACCAAAAGAAAAAAATAAATAAATAACATCTGACATTTGATCTAATTATGCATTTCATACTTTATTTCTTACTATCACACAGTTTGATTTTAGAAGTGAGATTCTATAGAGATTCAACGTATTAATTGCTTCAGTGGTTTCTACAGTTTTGTAAGCTATGAAAAATTATCTAACCTAACTAAAATAATAAACCTTTAAAAGTAGAAAATAGCCAATCATACAGTGACAGAAAAATATAGTAAAAAGCAAATTCAGGTACAAACCTTAAAGCCTATGAAGCTGAAAGCTAAATACAATAAGTGCTTTTTACTAGCAATCACTTTTAAAGCCGTACATACTTTCTCAGAAGACTAACTGAACTTTTACATTATTTTCAGAATGAATATCTTTTCAGTAAATTATGTCTGGAAAAAACACATACAAGATAAATCATATAAAAACTAAAAAGCAATGTGACAGCTACATGAGTAGCCATTAAGATCTTATCCAAATGTTCTTTTTTCCCTGATAATTATCTCTTGTTTCATAAACATAAGTTATCTAATAATATTAATTAAAAATTATGTGTCTAAGCAATAAGTTAAAACTAAAAATAATCTACATAAAATATGCAATATTTTTTTTTTGTTTTTTGGTTTTGGGCCACACTTGGTTACTCCTGCTCTGCGCTCAGAAATTGCTCCTGGCTGAGGGGGAACTTATGGGATACTGGGGATTGAAACCAGGTCCATCCTGGGTCAGCCACGTGCAAGGCAAATGACCTTCCGCTGTGCTATGGCTCCTGCATACAAGAAATTTTTAATAATCAATGTTTTTTAGGCAATGAGAAATATTATATCTATAAGTTGTTTCTAATAAAATAAACTAGAACAGGACTGATATTATTTGACAATAATTTTATTTATTTTTATTTTTGGCTTTTGGGCCACACCCAGTGACACTCAGGGCTTTCTCCTGACTATGAGCTCAGAAATAGCTCCTGGATCCTGGCTATCAGCTCAGAAATTGCTCATGGCTTGGGGGACCAAATAAGAAGCCTGGGGATTGAACTGCAGTTTGTCCTGGGTCAGCCGCATGCAAGGCAAATGCCCTACCACTCAGGCCCCAATTTGACAATAATTTTAAAATAGACTTAATTCTTGACTCAAAAATATCATATATGTATTTATTATGTATGTATATCATATGTATTTATCATATGTGTATTTATCATATATAATATATACATTATCATAAATATTTTATATTTATCATATGCATTTATCATATATGTATATATCATATATATATTTATTTTACTATGTACATATGTAAATATGTGCAAAAACATATTTCTGTCTACAAATATATACTATATCTACTTTTATAGATACATATGTACATGCAGTACACACATTTTTAAGATAAAATATAGAAATGTAATATAGAATATAAAAATGTAGAAGATAACAGTAGTAAAAAATAGAAAGCTGGGGCTGGTGAGGTGGCACTAGAGGTTTGCAAGCGCTGGCCAAGGAAGGACCGCGGTTCAATCCCCCAGCGTCCCATATGGTCCCCCAAGCCATGGGCAATTTCTGAGTGTTTAGCCAGGAGTAACCCCTGAGCATCAAACGGGTGTGGCCAAAAAAACCCAAAATAAAAATAAATAAATAAATAAATAAATAAATAAATAAAAAGTTTTATAATGTATATGTGAATATGCCTACCATAGAATGCGTATGCTAAAATTTAGAATAAATTTAACAAAGATAAGTGGCAAATAATGTGTTATATACAAAATAATTGATTTATAAAGTTAGAAAAACTCCAAATTTAGTTAACATTATATTTTTGTTATAAAGAGAAATAATTTAAAGGATTTTTGGACAGTGTTGCAATTTTTCTATTTTATGTTTATATGAATATAGGTCTATATTAAACATGGAAGGGAATATATCATGAGCTCATAAAATTCATTACACTGATCTCTCCTGTGTGTGAGAAAAGTTCATAGTATAATATTTAAACATATAAGAATGCACACCCCTAATAATAGGAATATCTTGGAGTGTTGAAATTTCTTCCCCCTTTTTAGTTGCAGTGAACATATAGTATCTAATTCATTTATTTATTTTTAATAAAAATGAACAAAATTAAATCTATACACATGTTTTGCTCATTGTTTTCTCAGTTCTGAGCTCCATTGAAGTTTGACAATTCTTATTTCTCTTTCAGATCTTTTTGTTCTTCTAAACAAATCCTTATCTTGAACTAAATGGAAACAGTAGGCTGTACCTGAGAAATATTTTGGTTCAACATCAATTTCATTGGTGCTGTTAAAGCATTAGTTTCCATTACCAGTCTATCGCTATTGCTGATCTAAGAGCCGATATTCAAGCCCTAACAATTTTCTGAAGGAAGTCTTTATTTTCTCTCTCTTGTGTGAGTAACAATATACTGGCTTCTGTCTCTGTATGTAACATACTCCTGCAAGTTAATCTGCTTCTCTTCACTTTAGACAATCCCCATTCTCTCAAATCTGTCCTCACATATATTTTTATCCTTTGATACTGTTTTTTTTTTACTGTTTTATCCATAGTTTCATGAAATAAATTGGCCATTTGTTAATCAGCTTTACTTGATCTTGTTTGCACGGCTTTTAATTCACATCTGTTCCATATCCTAAATAAACCAATTATATTCCATAATGGAAATAAGAAAAAGAGTAAGTGAGAACATAATATCAAGATATGTCACTGTGAATATTCTTGTCTAGGATATTTTGAAATCTCTATACTCTCAGAGATGAAGCACAAGACTAAAGAAAATAGTTGACTCTGGAACTAGACTGCCTGAACTTAAATCCTGTCACTAGGGAGTCTTAAATACCTTCCTTTTACCATGAAATAGTAGTATTATTGACTATAAGGATTAAATGGGCACGTTCAGAATATGCATTTGTTTTACAGTAATGTCTACATATAAAAACACTATTAATATTTTTATTATTAAATCTCCAATTCATTATTCACTTGTTTGAATACAGTAATTACTAAACAAATTTGTTGGAGATATTTAAAATAAATGTGAAGTATAAAATGTAACAAAAGTTGAGTCTGGAGTGATGGTATGGTGGGTAGGCCCCTTGCCTTGCATTTGGTCAACCTAGTTTCAATCCCCAATATCCCAATGGATACCTGAGCACTGTCTTGAGGAATTATCGAGTGCAATTCCAGGAGTAAACCCTGGGCACTGCCAAGGGTATGCCCCTCAAAAAGAAAGCCAAAAAGATAAAGAAAGACACAAAAATTAATTATTGAATCAATGTGAAAATTCAATTATACTTTAATAAGCATTTATAGAATTTTTATGATGATGTAGCCATCTTAGTAGATACTGGGTACTGGATCTAGAACAAAAGAAATGAAACCTTTTCTCTTTAGCACTTACAATGTAATAGAATTTAAATTCTAATTGATGAATGAATATCTAAACGACTGTATATGCCAAAACAAAGTGATTTTACATCTATTCTGAAATAAGTAGTTTTTACCCAATAAAGCCATAACAAGGTAAGTTCAACTTTCTTAGAACTTTATCAATGTCCCGTATGACATATTGATTAAATTCATAACTGAATTTATTTTTTGTTTGTGTTTTGTTTGTTTTTTGGTTTTTTGGGGCCGCACCGGTAACGCTGAGGGGTTACTCCTGGCTATGCTCTGAAAAATCACTCCTGGCTTGGGGGAACATATAGGATGCCGGGGAATCGAACCATGGTCCATTCTGCATTAACGTGTGCAAGACAATGCCCTACCGTTTGCACCACTGCTCTGGTCGTGAACTTATTTTTTTTTTATTGTTAAAGTATCTTTATTTAAACACTGTGATTACATATATGATTGTAGTTGTATGATTACAGTCATGTAAAGAACACCCCCTACACCAGTGCAAGATTCCCACATCTCTCTCCTCCCCACCCCACTCACACCTGTACTTGAGACAGGCTTTCTACTTCCCTTATTCATTCACATTTTTATGATAGTTCTCAGTGTAGTTATTTCTCTAACTACACTCACCACTCTATGTGGTGAGCATAATAATCAAAGTAATGTGGCCTACTTATTTTATAACACCCAATCTATTTTTTATTGTTTAAAGGTTGAATGAAATAAAATATACTGACATCATCATATCAAATAAAACTAGAATTAATAAAACTCTACTTTTTTTCTCTTTAGTTATTTTTTCCCCACAAGAAAAGAGCTTTTCTCTTCTTCTTATTTTACAATGTACACATTAACAAAAGGAATAAAGTAACACATCTAAAACTGTCAACCTTTTAGAGTCCAATGTGATAGTACAGAGAGTTGTTCATTTGCCTTGCATACAACACTCCAGAAAACACTCCATATGTTCCACTGCCAGGAGTGATTTCTTTTTTTTTTTAATTATTTTTATTGTGACCAATAGTGAATAACAAATCTTTCACAGTAATATTTAAAATACATAGTGACAATGAATCAAAGCCATTCCCACCAACAGTGTTGTCCTCCCTCCACCCCTTTTCCCAGCATATGTCCCATATCTCCCTACTTTGCCTCTGAGTGCTAATGTAACTGTTCCCCTCTGTGTAGCTTGTTGTAGATAGATCGACTCTGTTGTTGTTGACTTTAGGTTATGTGTTTAAATCTGAGCATTTTTTATTTTCACTCAATGTTCATAGGTTGTTTGGTCCTGATATCATTCATTTTTATTTTTCCCCTCAATTCATGAGGTAGAACGAGATGATTCAAGTTGTGTGATTCTACTGGGAGAAGACAAAAAAGAAGAAAAACATAACAAACAACAATAAAACCAAAAACAAACAAAAAAAAACAAAACAAAAAAGACGGTAACTATTAAAAAAAGAAAAGCACCAGCAACAACAACACTATAAAAAAACAACAAATAATAACCACAAGAGTGAAAAAGAAAGATAAGAAAGAAAATAAAGAAAAGAAAAATAATTAAAAAGGAAAAAACAAAGGAAGGAGTGCTGGTGTGGTAAGGTTTTGTACTTCTTTTTTTTTTTTTTTTTTTTTTTGCATAGGCGCAGTAAGTACTGGGGAAATAAGAGTGTTACCTTGGCCTAAGAGATTCAGGGTTTTTCCACCTTTGAAGCACACTGCCAGAAGAATAAAGAAAATAGAGAATAATAGCATTTATCTGAGGTATTTGGAACATATACCATATATACTTATAATACTCCATGAACAAATACAATTGGTCTAATAGGGCAGAAATTCCAAGCACTGTAGGTGTCAGGATATAGCAAGGAGAACTGTTAAATCAAGCGGAAGAGGGGAAACACAAAGCCTTGACTAGCCATCATATCATAAAGAAATCAGCAATAATGAAAACAGTGGTTCAGAGTGAACAAGTATGCAATCAACCTCTAATTACAAAAACCTATAAAAAATCATAAGGTATTTATCCACAGAACCAGGTGCAGAATATGACTGGAAGCCAGGAAATCCCATTGCAGTGATGACTAACTACATGTTTTAATGCCTTAATTTTTTTCAGGTTTATAATAACCCTTCAACTTCTTTATCCACAGTGGTTCCTGGAAAAATAAGGTGGACACCATTTTTCTATGCCTCAGTGCTCAATCATACTAGATAGCATATAAAGTGCTCATTAAGACAATGTCTTGATAAAATATCTAATTTACTCATTTTTTGTTTATGTCTTCTATTAGGACCTAAACAATATGTTCATTCAGACCAATGAAAAAGTCAACGGCACACCACAGACTTATGTTACAGCTTCCACTCATCGAATAAGTTTCTGCGAATCACCATCTCCTTTTTACTATTTTTTTCTTCTTTCACTCTCTTTTTTCTTCTTCCTATTCTTTTTCCTCCTTTCCTTTCACCTTCCTCCTCCTCTTCTTTTTTTCTTCTTCTCCCTTCTTTCTTCCTTCTTTTCTTCTTCTTCTTTGTCTCTTCTTCTTCATCTCTTCTCTTCTTTTTCTTCCTTCTTTTCTTCTTCTTCTTCTTCTTCTTCTTCTTCTTCTTCTTCTTCTTCTTCTTCTTCTTCTTCTTCTTCTTCTTCCTTCTTCATAAATTCAATCTAAGTTAAATAAACCCACACTGTCAGTTTCTCTTTAGGAAAGAATCCTTGATACATATGATGCAGTGGACAATATTATATACGGTAGCCATCTCTTATAGACCTCACTCCCATACTGTTGAGTAATCTAGATGAGGAAAGTATGCTTATCCTAAAATGTTCTAGCCACTATCTAACACTGAAACCTTCACTTAGCAAAGCCTACCCCAGTCATGAACAAAACACTTAGATATTGGAAAACTTTCCAACTCCAATGCACCAGCCTCATTTTCTTTTTATTTTTTCTAACTTATTTTACGTATTTACTTATCTTTCTTTTATCTTCTCTCTTGTTTTCCCTTTCTTTCTCTCCTAATCTATATCTTAGATAATTATTTATCTTCTTTTAAGGCAATTATATCTTAAGAGCTGAGACCCAACCTATGAGGGTTAGGCCTCTAATAACATTTTTAATAGATCTCTAAAGTCTGTTTATATATGGGCATGAGTTTGTATACAGTGTTCTTCTCTCTGATTGTCAATCCTAAACTGTAAACAATCCATGTCTATAGTGTATATAGCCCCTCATATATTATCCCTCCTTCTCCCTTCAGAAACCCTTCTATCCTCTCATCCTCCAATCCTGATTCATTATCCCTCCTTATTTAACCCTCTTTACTCTAAGTTCTTAACTCACTAGGCACCAAGATCGACCTTCTGCCCCAAAAAACCACCACCCAGCTCCCAAAATAAAAGGACACCCTCTCAGTCTCACATCTCGTGCACTGGCAAGAAAATACAACCAACACACCTGCTGACTCATGCTATCTGGCCCTTCTTCTCAATCCCCCAAATGTGGACTGTTGCTTGGTACTAGATTCAACTTTAGAAGAACCCCCAGCTCATTAAGATCCCTTAATGCTGTAAATTGTTTCTCAAACTCAACAAGACCACGGTGTGTAATGAAAAAGTGCCTTGGATTTCACCCCCCACAAGAATATCTCAAAAAACTTAATTGGTATGCCTATATTTCCTTTGTATGTTTAATATCTCTATAATAATGCCTCTTAGGGTGTTTATTCCCAAACATAAAGGAGCCTTCCTTCATCACTTTTTTTCTTTAATTACTTTCTTTAAAAATTCATTTTTATTTCTTCTATTTTATATAGAAATATATTTTCTGGGCCGGGCGGTGGCGCTGGAGGTAAGGTGCCTGCCTTACCTGCGCTAGCCTAAGGAGACGGACCGCGGTTCGATCCCCCGGCGTCCCATATGGTCCCCCAAGCCAGGAGCGACTTCTGAGCGCATAGCCAGGAGTAACCCCTGAGCGTTACCGGGTGTGGCCCAAAAACCAAAAAAAAAAAAGAAAAAAAAAAAAAAAAAAAAAAAAAAAAAAATATATTTTCTGTAAATTCACTTGTTTTGGTTCAGCTTGATATAAAAATCTAGAAAAATGTCTTGCCCAGGATAAAAGCTCAGGTCAAAACCTGAGATTGTGTAGATTGTGTAGTTTGTCATTCTTACCACCAAATACACCAACAATATAATATGACACCATACACTTTTGTATTAGCACAGTAAAAAAGGGAAACCTTATGCACAGAAACAAGATCTTATAGGGATAAGAACTCATACTTTTTGTTAATATCTTTATTTAAGCATAAAACTCATACTTTTTATAATACAGGGTGCCTCCCACCCTGAATAAGTGGCATGTGGACCCAACTTAGACTCCATGAGATTGGACAGTGATCATCCAACCCCAAACACCAGATCCCAGCTATAGAACAGATATAGATCCCAGGAGTGATTTCTGAGCACAAAACTGATAGATAGCCCTCCAATCGTAACCCCCAAGACTACCAAAAAATCCATTTATTGTAGGGGAAATCTGGTCAAGATAATAAATATTCAGCACTGATTTGATTTTCAAGTTTATTTGACTTGCACAGAAATGAATAGAAGCATAAATAAGAGAAATGAATCATTGAAATAGATTTTTGGAAGAATTATACATTTATGAAACTTAGTGCACATCTACTCAGCATCTTGTTTAAAGGAAAAAAAATCAACAAGAAAATAGAGCAGGTATTAGGGTATATTCCTGCATTCACTAACTCAGATACTATCTCTGACACTACAAGGACTTGAAAATTGCAGTTTATATAGACCAACAGAACCTCAGTCTCAGGACTAGCATTGGATTGTTAGCCTAGGTGGAAGAATATTGCCAGGAGAGCTTTGAAATTCCAAGAAGGAGACATGTAGAGAAACAAACAAACAAACAAAAAAAAAACAGAAAAGAATATTGTTTGACAAAAACGATCATTTAGATATTCGAAGACAATACATTTTGTATTCATAGCCTAAGAACTTCAGACAATTCCTTAAATGCCAAAGAAAAAAGTTAAAGAATTTTGGAAACTAAAATTATGACAGTAACAAAGAAAGCAGAATATAAAGGTTAAAGATAAATTAGATGTCTCCCAGAAATCAAGGGGATAAAAAGAATAGGAAAGTTTAGTGTATTATTCCAGCAATACTTCAGCAGATATTTAGAATTTCAAAAAGAAAGAAGATAAATTTAAGGAATAAGAGAGAATTAGCAGGGAAATGTCACTAAACTGAAGCTTATGAATTGGCACCTTAAAAGGAATAAAGTACAGAAGGGCACCTGTCTTGCATGCAGTCAGCCACAGTTCAATCCCTTGTATTCCTATATGGTCCCATAGCTCAAAAGGAGTGATCCTTGATTGCCAGGTGTAACTCGAGCATTTCCAGTCTGGTCCAAAACAAAACCAATGACAATAACTAAAATAATCAATAAATGCATTTACATTAGATAAAAACGACAAAGAGTGGTGAGTGCAGTTAGAGAAATAGCTACATTGAGTACTATCCTAACAATGTGAATGAATGAAGGAAGTAGAAAGCTTGTCTAGAGCACACGTGAGGGTGGGGTGGGGAGGAGGGGATTTGGGACATTGGTGATGGGAATGTTGCACTGGTGAAGGGGGTTGTTCTTTATATGACTGAACCCCAACCACAATCATGTTTGTAATGAAGGTGTTTAAATAAAGATATTAAAAAATTTAAAAAAATTCTTTAAAATACATGTAATATAAAATATATAATAAAAATACATGTAATATAATTAAAAAAAGATAAAAACAACAAAATGCCATATCACTGAACTTTCAGAAAACATGAGACAAAGAAAAAATTCTAACAAGTTTTTTTTCTTTCTTTCTTTCTTTCTTTCTTTCTTTCTTATTTCTTTCTTTCTTTCTTCTTTCTTTTTCTTTCTTTCTTCTTTCTTTCTTTCTTTCTTTCTTTCTTTCTTTCTTCCTTCTCTCTCTCTCTCTCTCTCTTTCTTTCTTTCTTTCTTTCTTTCTTTCTTTCTTTCTTTCTTTCTTTCTTTCTTTCTTTCTTTCTTTCTTTCTTTCTTTCTTTCTTTCTTTTCTTTCTTACAAGTTTTAAGGCAAATAGCAAGAGCAGAATGAAAAGGAATTACCTCATATTCCTCAATATAAATTCTGAAACAAAAAGAAAGTAGAAATATGCATTAGAATTCTCAGAGAAAATGATGTCCAGTTAATAATTGCATATGTCATGTTGTAAAGTACAATTTTAACCCATGGTAACACTTGTGAGCATATTTATTCTAACTCAGAAGAGATAAGAAACTAAAATAGTCGAAAATGAATAAGTTAACTAAGAAAGAAGAAAATAGAGGATTGTCTGTCCAAAATGATATTACCAGTAGGTCGAGGCATTTGCCTTGCATTTTCAGATCTGAGCTTGATCTGTAACCTGTATGGTTTCCTGAGCCTGTCAGTAATTGTATCTGAATAAAGAGCCAATAATAATTCCTGAGTAATATAGAGAATGGCCAAAACTCAAATTGATGCATGATGCACATGCAAGCAAGCAAGTTGGAGGCCCAAGGAAAAAAAATGCTCAGCCCATAGTAACAGATTACAACTCACTCACCTGTACAGTTCAAAGGCAATGACAAGAGGTATGGTATCCCAAGTCTGCACTTGTTTACAGGGAGGCAACATAAACTCTCAACCATATAAGCTTTCCTGAAACATCCTATCATTCGGGAAATTGGATGTAGGAAAGTGACAAAAAAAGAAGCATCTTGAAACCTCAAAAGTAAGCATGGTAAGCACACAAACTTTCCACTCATCTCTTCACACATACACACAAACACACACCATATAGGTGAAGATTGCAATCCTACAGACTCAATCAGATGTAATCCTCTTTATAACCTGACTGAAACCCTCTATATAACCTGTTCAGAGCAGAAATGCTTAAAATGTTCAATGAGCTCAAAGAAACAATGCACTGCCAATAAAATACAACAGGATATGAGGCAGAGATGAAAAAATACAAACAGAAATGTCAGAACTGAAAAACTTGGTAAGTTGAAATGAAAATTTCATTAGTGAGCCTCATGAGCAGAATAACACCTGCTGAGGACAGAATCAGTAAATTCAAATATGAAGCATAGAAAAACTCAACAATAGAAAAATTTCTCAAAATAATCAAACAGAAGGTGGAAAAATCTTCAAAATAGATAAAAATACATTACAAATAGAACATTTAGATAAACAAAAACAAAATAACAATCATTGAGATTCCCAGAGAGCCAGAAAGAAAACCTCTATAAAGAAGCAAAACTCCGTGGCAATAATCTCTCACAGAGTCAATGGACTAACTGCACCAAATAAGAGACACAGAATGTTTGGGTAGATTAGAAAATTGAATCCAACATTCTGCTGCCTAAAAGAAATTTATGTAAACACTAAGAGCAAACACAGATTCAAAGTTAAAGGTTGGAAGAAAATAATCTAATAAAAATGCTAGGGTGGCCATACTAAGTATTAAATGACATAGACTTTAGGCTCAAAAATTTTATGAGAAAACATAAGAATTTTCTTAATGATAAGAAGACATTTACACCATGAACTCACACTCCTAAAGATACATGCACTTAGTGAGGAAACAAAAAACACTTTAAAATCAATGGCTAATATGTTTAAGGAAGGTATTAATAACAACACAATAGTAGTAGAAGACCTCACACCTAATCACTCTGTCACCTATTTATTTATCGACTAAAGCTCAGAAAGGAAATACTTGCTATGAAAAAACATTGAGATGTATATATATATATATATATATATATATATATATATATATACATCTATATGTATATGTAGGCATACATGTATATGGCTTTCATTCTTCAAAAACCAAATATACAATTTTCTCTAGTACATATGGGACATTCTCCAAAATAGACTATGTGATGTAATACAAAACATATCTCTGCAAATCAAGAAGATAGACATCATATCAACTACCTTCTTAAGAGTAAGAAGCAATGAAAACAGATGTAAATTACAAACAGAAAAGGGAAAACAACACAAATACTTGGAAACATAGCTCAGTGATCCAGTAGTTTAGAGAGGAATGTAAAAAAAAATCTTGGAAACAAATGACAATGAGGATACAAACTATCAGAACTTGTGGGGCGTGGCAAAGCTTTATTAAAAGGAAAGTTCCTAAGTTTGCCGGCATTCATTAGAAAGGAAAAATGTTCCAAATAGATAACTTGACTGCACATCTTAGGAAATGGAAAAATGACCAAAAACAGGACCACAAAGCTGGCAGAAGTAAGAAAATAATAAAACTCAGAAAAGAAATTAGTAAACTACAATCACCAAAATATCCTAAACATTAATAAAACCAAGTGTTGGTTCCTTAAAAATTAAATAAGCTTATAAACCACCAGCAAGAGTAAATTAAATAAGAAAAAAAGGGGGGGGGAGATAAGAGGAATCGCAACACATTACAGGAATTTAAATATTATTTTGTGAAAATCTATGCCATTTTTGATGGGATTATGTTATTTTTTCTTTTTAAATTCTGTCAGTACTTTTTTATATCTTAGATATTAACCCCTATTTATATGGGTATTACGTGAAGTGTCTCCCATAGAGTGAGCAGCCTTTGTATGCTAGTAACCTTTGAAGTGCAGAAACTTCTCAAATTAATGTAGTCCCATTTGCTTATCTTTGCTTCTCCTTCCTTGGATAATGGTGTTTTTTCCTGAAGATGCCTTTAATCTCAAAGGCTTGAAGAGTTTTGCCTACACTTTTTCTATATACCTTATAGTTGCAGGTCTGATATCAAGGTCTTTAATTCATTTTGATTTGACCATTGTCATGGTCTTATAGAGAGGTCTGAATTCACTATTTTTGCATTTGGCTGACTAGTTGTTCCAAAACCACTTGTTAAAGAGACTTTCCTTGCTCCATTTGCATTTCTTGCCCCTTAATCAAAGATTAATTGATTATATATCTGGGGAACATTGATTGCTCAGTCTATTTCATTGATCTAAATCTCTGTCTTTGTTCTAATACCATGCTGTTTTAATGGCTATTGCTCTGTAATACAATTTAAAATTGGGGAAAGTGGTGCCTCTCATCTTTTTCTGGAGGGTTGCTTTAGTAACTCATGGGCATTAATTGATCCAAATTAATTTTAGAAGTGTCTGATCTACTTCTTTAAGGAATGTAATGGGTATCATTATAAGGATTGCATTAAATTTGTTCGAGGTTTGGGGAGTAATGCCATTTTAATTATGTTAATCTCCCAAACCATAAATAGAATATATGTCTTCATATTCATGTGTCCTCTTTTATTTCTTGGAACAGTGTTTTGTACTTTTCTTTGTCTAGGTTTTTCACCTTCTTAATTAAGTTAAATTCAAGGTACTTGAGTTTCTGTGGCACTATTTTGAATGGAATTTTTTTGGGGGGTCACACCCGGCAGTGCTCAGGGGTTACTCCTGGCTCTATGCTCAGAAATCATTCCTGGCAGGCTTAGGGGACCATATTGGATGCTGGGATTCAAACCACCAACCCTCTGCATGCAAGGCAAACCCCCTACCTCTATGCTATCTCTCTGGTCCTGTGAGTGGGATTTTTTAATGTAAATTTATTCCCTATTATTACTTGTATATAAGGAGGCCATGGATTTTACAGGTCAATTTTGTAGCCTACCATTTTGTTATACAAATCTCTTATTTGTAGAACATTTTTGGTAGTCTAGAATTTTTCTAAATATAGTAGTAGTTCATCTACAAATAGTGAAAGTTTGACTTTTTCCTTTCCTATCTGGATGCCCTAGATTTGTTTTTCTTGCCTGATTTTCAAGAAAATTTCAGTTTCTTAGCAAGTACTTCTAGTACTATATTGAATAAAATTGACGAGAATGGCAGCCTTGTCTTGTGCTAGATTTTAGAGGAAAGGGTTTTATTTATTTCCCATTAAGTATATTTGCCATGAGCTTGTGGTAAATGGCCTTGACTATATTGATAAAAATTTATTTCCATTCCCATCTTGTTGAGAGTTTTTATCATGAATAGGTGTTGGAACTTATCAAATGCTTCCATATAATCCACCAATTATATGATCATATAATTTTTATTTTTATTTTGTTGATATGGTGTAATATATCTATTGACTCATATATTAAACCACCATTGCATCTCCGGAGTGAATCCTAGTTGGTCATGGCATATGAACTTCTTGATAAGAATTAGGCCTTATTTGCTAGAATTTTGTTGAAGATATTTGCATCTTTGTTCATTCATGTGTTGTTCTTTTTTTATGACACCTCTGTGTTCTTTTGGTATCAAGGCGATGACAGCTTCATAAAAACTATTTTAGAGTGTTTTTGTTTCCTCAGTTTCCTGGAATCAAAGTGAAAATCAAAATATTCCTGGAAACAAATGAGAATGAATATATGAATTGCCAGAATTTATGGGACAGAGCAAAAATTACACTAAGAAGAAAATTTATAAATTTGCAACTACATAAATGATTATGTAGGGACCTATATAAATGATTTAATGTCACAGATAAAAATTGTAAAAGGATCAGCAAAATGAACCAAAAATAGGCAGACGGAAAGATGTAATAAAGGTGAGGGCAGAAATTAATTAACTGGAAATCCAGAAAACAATCAAGCAATCGATTAAATCAAGAGTTGGTTCTTGGGGCCAGTGAGGTGGCACTAGAGGTAAGGTGTCTGCCTTGCAAGCGCTAGCTAAGGAAGGACCACGGTTCAATCTCCTGGCGTCCCATATAGTCCCCCCAAGCCAGGAGCAACTTCTGAGTGCTTAGCCAGGAGTAACCCCTTAGCATCAAAACGGGTGTGGCCCCCCCCCAAAAAAAAACAAAAAAAAAGAGTTGATTCTTCGAAAAAACGAATAAGATTTATAAACCATTAGCAAAACTTACAAAGAAAGAGGAAAAGTTAGAAACTTAATAATCCAAGTTAGAAATTAAATGGGGAGTGTTAATAAAGATGTTACAGAAATTCCAAGTATAATCAGAGAATACATTGAAAAATCCTATGCCACAAACAAGAGAACCTGGAAGAAATGGATATTCTTGGACTCCTATAACCTCCCAAGGTTAAACCAAGATGATCTGGCATACGTGAACATACTTATTACTATTGAGAAAATTAAAATGCTAATCAAAAGTCTTCCCAAAAAACAAAAGCCCAGGCCTAGATGTATTCAATAGTGAATTTTTTTAAATCTTTAAAGAGGATAGACTGCCAAGAATATTTAAACAGATCCCTCAGATATCTCGCATTTAGAAATATCCCTTTACTATGAAAGCAAGAGCTACTTTATTTTGTTTACTATTCAAGCTGTACTCAGGGCTTATTCCAGGATATGTGCTTATATATATATATAATATATACTGGAGATCCAAACTAGTCTCCTCATGCAAGGAAAGTATCAGAAAAGCTATTTTTATTTTGTCTCTCCAATACAAATGTAGAGTTATTTAAATGCCAGGAATACACCCTTCCCATTCTCATTTTTCTTTTTTTTTTTTTTTTTTTTTTGGTTTTTGGGCCACACCCGTTTGACGCTCAGGGGTTACTCCTGGCTATGTGCTCAGAAATCGCCCCTGGCTTGGGGGAACCATATGGGACGCCGGGGGATCGAACCGCTGTCTGTTCCTTGGCTAGCGCTTGTAAGGCAGGCACCTTACCTCCAGCGCCACCGCCCGGCCCCCCATTCTCATTTTTCATCTGGGAAACTTTTTTTAGGGAATTTTTTAAAATAATTTTTATTATGACCAAAGTAAATGACAAATCTGTCACAGTAATATTTAAGGTACATTGTGACAATGAATCAGGGCCATTCCCCCCCATCAGGGTTGTCCTCCCTCCACCCCTTTTCCCAGCATGTGTCCCATATCTCCCTCCTTTGCCCCCCCCAGAGTGCTATTGTAACTGTCCCCCTCTATGTATAGCTTATTGTAGATAGCGTGTTAATTCTGTTGTTGTTCACTTTGGGTTTGGTGTTTAAGTCCGATCATTATTTTTTTTCACTCAATATTCATATGGCTGTTTGGTCCTGGTATCATTCACTTTTATTTTCCTCCTCAATTCATTGAAACAACACTTCGAGGTGTCTGGAGGGTACTGGTGGTAGAAATGTTGCACTGGTGAAGGAGAGTGTTTATATAAAACCCAACCACATACCTGCTTGTAATCATGGTGCTTAAATAAATAAACTTATTAAAAAAATAAAAATAAAAGAAACAACACTTCGGTTTCTTTTTTCAGAAACCTTTTTTAATGACCTAGATAACATTAGGTACCAATTGCCAGGATCCTGTACTTAGCCTTGAAACTCTTGTCTCAATAATTAATTATTCAAATAATTCAATAATTTTTTTTTTGTTTTTAGGGTCACACCCATTTGATGCTCAGGGGTTACTCCTGGCTAAGCGCTCAGAAATCGCCCCTGGCTTGGGCTTTTGAACCGCGGGGGGGATTGAACCTCGGTCCTTCCTTGGCTAGCTCTTGCAAGGCAGACACCTTACCTCTAGCGCCACCTTTCCAACCCCAACTCAATAATTATTTTATTTAGTAATTATCTACTCAAATAATTTAAACTATATTCTCTTACACAAAGAGGTCAGAGACCAAATAAATATTTTAGACAACTCAATTCTATGCACACAGAGCACTTAATATTATTTAACATGCAAGCAGTTTCCCCACCACGAAGCTGTTGTATGCTAGACACAATGTATAAACTTGCTTTTGCAAATTCTTTGGAAGAACTTATTTCACTTTGGAAAGATTTCTTTTTTTTTCTTAAAATTTGGAATAGCTTCTCAAGCAGGCCATTTACTTTTGGAATTTTTTTATGCTCATTATTTTGCCTGCTGACTTAATTTTAAAAATATTTATAAAACTATTCAGACTTTTTATTTCTTCAGAAACCAAAGATAGTATGATATATTTTTCTAAAAATGTGGCCAATTCAATTTATTTGCTTAAAGTTATTCATGCTATCTTTTAAATCACAGATTTTTTACTCTTCATGTTTTATCTGAATTATGGCCAGAAAAACCATTTTGCATAAAATATTTTAGGATTGTCATAGCTCGCACTAGGAGAAAATAAGAAGTGTACTTGTTAGATGCATTTTTCATGTGCCATTAGGTTAAATTTGTCTGTTGTTTACTTAAGAGCCTTTTTATTCTTGTTGGTACTATCCTTGTATTCTTATTACCAAAGAAGTATTTCTTTTATCTGTCCAGATTATGCCCTTATATATTTCTCTCTGTATATATATTTAAAAATATATAAAAGTTTATGTGTATGAATTTTGTAACCCACATATACACAGTGCATTATTTAGGTATATGTGGACTCTTTTAACAAGTAAAAAGATACAGGGAGAAAACTTATTTTTAGCAAATGAATGGAAGCAAATCATTATCCTCATGCAAGATAGTGAATCTAGACACAGACCATATAATTTACAGAAAAAGTAACTGAAAATGGATAACAAATTTAAATATAAAACATAAAACTCAAAAAATACCTAGAAAACAATAGTAAACCAAGATATTAGTAGGTATGCATTTTTTTGTCTTGTTTGATTCAAAAATGATCTAGGAAAAAAAAGAATTGTGAATCTAACTTTCTTAGGAGAAAATATTTTATAAATACACATCTGATTTTTTCAGGGAGGGACTACAGAGCATGAAAACCGGCTAAGCTTTGCAAAAGCTGGCTCCCTGTGTGTGACACCAGGCGGGGAAAATCCGCGAAAGTACACCGGCCCAGTGGGGCCCAACTGTGAAAAACTGTGAGTGTGACCTGTCTATGTCTGTCTACTGTCCTCTTGCGTGAAACTCTTGCGAGTGGGGCAAAAAGAGGCTCCAGTGGAGAACGGCCGCTCTGCTTTGCTACGCGGCCGTGCACTCTTTCTAAGGAAAGAACTCCATTGCAACAAGAAGGAAAAATCACACTAAGAACTGTGCTATATCACAGAAGCAAGCATTTCTCTCTGGACTGTCTTCTCTGTTGCATGCTCGGGCCTAAGATGTGACCCAGTGTGAGGCTTCATCCACGGAGGACTCCCCTCCCTTAGAGGCAAGTCAGCCCATCCAGAAAGGGAGGAGCCAGAGGAGTGTGCTGCCTGCATCATATAGACAATGAATACAATCACAACACATAGAAAAACCCACAATACAAGTGTGACAATGGGGAAACAATGCAGGCCAGCATCAGACATAGAGAATGAAGATGACAATTCTGAGGACCAGATAATGACCAACCAACTAATCAACCTCTCAGATAAGGACTTTAGACTAGCAATATGGAAGGTGCTCAACAGACTCCAAGAAACCATGGATCGAGTTGAACAGAACACTAATAAGAACCAAGAAAATATGAAGACAGAAATCACAGAACTCCAAACTGAAATAACATGTCAACTAACAGGACTGAAAAAGTCAGTAAACGAAGTGAATGACAAAATGGATAAGCTCTGGGACAGGGTATCAGAAGCTGAGAATAGACTTGGTGCTGTGGAAGATGAGATACATAACAATTCCATACAGCAGGAGAGATTGGACAAAAAACTTAAAGCAAATGAGCAGACAATGGAAAAATTAGTCAAAGAATGGGAACAGATGAAAATAGAAGTCTATGATAAGATCAACAGAAACAACTTAAGAATCATTGGAGTCTCAGAGACCCAGGAAGAAAATTTCCAGGAAGAATCAATGGTCAAGAACATCATTAAAGAGAAACTTCCAGAGCTAAAGAATATATGTGATCAAATCCTGCATGCCCAAAGAGTACCAACCAAAAGAGACCCCAGAGAAACCACTCCAAGACACATCCTAGTCACAATGACAAATCCCACAGATAGAGACAGAATTCTGAAAACAGCAAGATCAAAAGGGGAAATCATGTTCAAGCAAGCTTCCCTGAGATTTACAGCAGACCTGTCACCAGAAACACTCAATGCCAGAAAGCAGTGGTGGGATATTGTGACAAGACTGAATGAAATGAATGTTTCACCCAGAATACTATACCCAGCAAAACTCACTTTCCGGTTTGACGGAAGAATACATGGTTTCACAGACAAACAACAGCTCAGAAACTTCACAGACACAAAACCAGTCTTAAGAGAAAAACTGAAAGACCTAATCTAAGACAAGACTACCCAAAAGACACAACAAATTTTGAAATAAAGATGGCGTTAAATCCCAGGACAATTCTTTCTCTCAACGTCAATGGACTAAATGCACCAGTTAAGAGACACAGAGTGGCTAAATGGATCAAAAAACTCAATCCAACCTTCTGCTGCCTACAAGAAACGCACCTGAATAGTCAGAACAAACATAGACTCAAAATAAAAGGTTGGAGAAAAATTAACCAAGCAAACAACACCCATAAAAAAGCTGGAGTGGCCATACTAATATCAGATAATGCAAACTTTATACTCAGGAAGGTTGTAAGGGACAAAGATGGACATTTTATATTAATCAAGGGGTACGTAGAGCAGGAAGAATTCACTCTTCTAAACATATATGCACCGAATGAGGGGCCAGCAAAATATTTAATACAACTGTTGACAAATCTGAAAAATAATATCAACAACAACACAATAATTGTGGGGGACCTTAACACGGCTTTGTCAACACTGGATAGGTCAACCAGACTGAAACCCAACAAGAATATACTAGACCTGAGGAGAGAAATGGAAGAAAGAGGCCTAGTGGATATATATATATATATAGGACACTCCATCCCCAGAAACCTGGATACATATTCTTCTCCAATGTACATGGGACATTCTCCAGGATAGACTACATGCTGGCACATAAAACATACCTCCATAAGATCAAGAGGATAGAAATTTTGCAGACTACCTTCACTGACCACAAGGCTCTGAAATTATTTGTGAACTCCAAAGGGACTCAGAAGAAACACTTTAACACCTGGAAGTTAAACAGCCTCATGCTCAATAACCAGTGGGTCCAAGATGAAATCAAGGAGGAAATCAAAAGGTTCCTGGAAACAAATGACAATAAAGACACAAATTATCAGAATTTATGGGACACAGCAAAAGCAGTACTGAGAGGAAAATTTATAGCTTTGCAAGCACACATCAGGAAGGAAGAAGGAGCTTACTTGAGTAGCTTAATGACACAGCTAATAAAACTAGAAAATGCTCAACAAAAGGACCCAAGAATAGGAAGACAGAAGGAAATAACAAAGCTGAGAGCAGAAATCAACGAAGTGGAAACTCAAAGAACAATCCGAAAGATCAACGAAAGCAGAAGTTGGTTCTTTGAAAAAATAAACAAGATTGATAGACCACGGGCAAACCTAACAAAGAAAGAGAGAGAGAGAAACTTGATAACTCGTATCAGGAATGAAAAAGGAGAGATCACTTCTGATATGACGGAGATTTAAAGGGTAATCAGAAACTACTTTGAAAAACTCTACGGCACTAAAAATGAGAACCTGGAAGAAATGAATAAATTCTTGGACTCTTATAATCTTCCACTGTTGAAGGAAGAGGATGTAGCATACCTAAACACCTCCATCACCATTGATGAAATTAAAACAGTAATCAAATGTCTGCCGAAAAACAAAAGCCCAGGTCCAGATGGATTCACTAATGAATTCTATCAAACTTTCCAAGAGGAACTACTGCCAATCTTGGCAAGACTCTTTCATGAAATTGAACAAACAGAAACACTTCCAAATAGCTTTTATGAAGCCAACATCACCTTGATACCTAAACCAGACAGAGATGCTACCAAAAAAGAAAATTACAGACCAATATCACTGATGAATGCAGATGCAAAGATCCTCAACAAAATCCTGGCAAAGAGGATTCAATGCCTCGTTAAAAAGATCATCCACTACGATCAAGTAGGTTTCATCCCAGGAATGCAAGGATGGTTTAACATCCGTAACTCTATCAACATAATACACAACATCAATAACAAGAAAAATAAAAACCACATGATCATATCAATAGATGCAGAGAAAGCATTTGATAAGGTCCAACACCCATTCTTGATCAAAACTCTCAGCAAGATGGGAATGGAGGGAACCTTACTCAATATAGTGAAGGCCATCTACCACAAGCCAGTGGCAAATATTATCGTCAATGGAGAAAAACTGAAAGCCTTCCCTCTAAATTCTGGCACAAGACACGGCTGTCCTCTCTCACCACTCCTATTCAACATAGCACTGGAAGTACTTGCTATAGCGATTAGGCAAGAAAAGGATATCAAGGGAATCCAGATAGGAAAGAAAAAATTCAAGCTCTCACTGTTTACAGATGACATGATACTCTACTTAGAAAACCCTAAAGACTCTATCAAAAAGCTTCTAGAAACAATAGACTCATATAGCAAGGTGGCAGGCTACAAAATTAACACACAAAAATTAATGGCCTTTTTATATACCAATAGTAATAAGGATGAAATGGACATTAAGAAAACAACCGCATTCACAATAGTGCCACACAAACTCAAATATCTTGGAATCAACTTGACTAAATATGTGAAGGACCTATACAAAGAAAATTATAAAACTCTGCTCCAAGAAATAAGAGAGGACACATGGAAATGGAAACGCATACCCTGCTCATGGAGTGGCAGGATTAACATAATCAAAATGGCAATACTCCCCAAGGCATTATCCAGATTTAATGCCATCCCTCTAAAGATACCCATGACATTCTTCAAAGAAGTGGATCAGACACTTTTAAAATTTATTTGGAACAATAAACACCCTCGAATAGCTAAAGCAATCATTGGGAAAAAGAATATGGGAGGAATTACTTTCCCCAACTTTAAACTGTACTACAAAGCAATAGTTATCAAAACAGCATGGTATTGGAATAAGGACAGGTCCTCAGATCAGTGGAATAGGCTTGAATACTCAGAAAATGTTCCCCAGACATACAACCACCTAATTTTTGATAAAGGAGCAGGAAATCCTAAATGGAGCAGGGAAAGCCTCTTCAACAAGTGGTGTTGGCACAATTGGATAGCCACTTGCAAAAAATTGAACTTAGACTCCCAGCTAACATCATGGACGAAGGTAAAATCCAAATGGATTAAAGACCTCGATATCAGCCCCAAAACCATAAGATATATAGAACAGCACATAGGCAAAACACTCCAGGACATTACAGGCATCTTCAAGGAGAAAACTGCACTCTCCAAGCAAGTGAAAGCAGAGATTAACAGATGGGAATATATTAAGCTGAGAAGCTTCTGCACCTCAAAGGAAATAGTGCCCAGGATACAAGAGCCCCCCACTGAGTGGGAGAAACTATTCACCCAATACTCATCCGATAAGGGGCTAATCTCCAAAATATACAAGGCACTGACAGAACTTTACAAGAAAAAAACATCTAACCCCATCAAAAAATGGGGAGAAGAAATGAACAGACACTTTGACAAAGAAGAAATACACATGGCCAAAAGACACATGAAAAAATGTTCCACATCACTAATCATCAGGGAGATGGAAATCAAAACAACGATGAGATACCACCTCACACCCCAGAGAATGGTACACATCACAAAGAATGAGAATAAACAGTGTTGGTGGGAATGTGGAGAGAAAGGAACTCTTATCCACTGCTGGTGGGAATGCCGTCTAGTCCAACCTTTATGGAAAGCGATATGGAGATTCCTCCAAAAACTGGAAATCGAGCTCCCATACGATCCAGCTATACCACTCCTAGGAATATACCCTAGGAACACAAAAATACAATACAAAAACCCCTTCCTTACACCTATATTCATTGCAGCACTATTTACCATAGCAAGACTCTGGAAACAACCAAGATGCCCTTCAACAGACGAATGGCTAAAGAAACTGTGGTACGTATACACAATGGAATATTATGCAGCTGTCAGGAGAGATGAAGTCATGAAATTTTCCTATACATGGATGTACACGGAATCTATTATGCTGAGTGAAATAAGTCAGAGAGAGAGAGAAAAACGCAGAATGGTCTCACTCATCTATGGGTTTTAAGAAAAATGAAAGACACCCTTGTAATAATAATTTTCAGACACAAAATAGAAAAGAGCTGGAAGTTCCAGCTCACCTCAGGAAGCTCACCACAAAGAGTGATGAGTTTAGTTAGGGAAATAACTACATTTTGAACTGTCCTAATAATGAGAATGTATGAGGAAAATGGAGAGCCTGTCTAGAGTACAGGCGGGGGTCAGGTGGGGAGGAGGGAGACTTGGGACATTGGTGGTGGGAATGTTGCACTGGTGATGGGTGGTGTTCTTTACATGACTGAAACCCAAACACAATCATGTATGTAATTAAGGTGTTTAAATAAATTAAAAAAAATAAAAAAAATAAAAATACACATCTGATAAAGGGCTGCTAGCCAAAATACTATTTTTTTAATTCAACAATAAGGAAAAGACTGAATTTTAAAAGGAATTCAATAGACTCCTCTCTATTGTATATAGATAAAAGATAAGTATATAAAAAACTGCATCATATGTTTTTAGGGAAAACCAATTTAAAACAACAATGATATACCACAATGTATCTAATACAACATCAAATTCCATCAACATGGATAGCAGCAAATTTAGGCAAGAAGGTACAATGTCCTTTCATCCATTGCCTATGGGGATTCCAAATGCTACAACTGTTGATGTTGTTTTTTATTTTATTTTATTGAAACAATTGTGATCTACAAAGTTTTTCATAGTTGATTTTTATATATACAGTGAAACAGGGCCACTCCCACTACTGGTGTCCATCTCCTCCCCCAACTATAACATCAGAGTCCATACTATACCACTACCCTCTGCCCCCATGTCCTGCCAATATAACAAACAGGCCCACTCTTGATTTTTTTTTTTTTGTTGACTTTGACTTGGATATTTAGTTCTGTCCTTTTTTCTCCACCAATGCACCTGAGCCACTTGGGCCCTAACCTCCGTCTATTTTTTTAATTATTCTTAACTTTACTATTGTTCTAATTATTCTTAAAATTTTTTTCATGGAGAGTTAATGAAAAAATTTTGGGGGGTGCTGAAGCAGTAACTGCTACCGAGAAAAAATGCAAGATTGGATCTGTGGTGTATGGAGTGGGGATGGGAGTGGGAATGGGATTGAGGGAACAGATGGTATTTTCTATAATTCAAAAGCTAAAAATGACTTCCAAAAAAATTGTTCCCAACCCTTACAAAATAGGAAGCCTAACAAAGATTCTTCAAATTCTACCTGTCTCTAGAGTCAATTTTCTTTATAAGGACCAGGCATTATAAATGAGCCTCTGAGTCCCAACCCTAACTTGATTTAGATGTGTAGTGCACTGGTAAATGGTGCTATACCTTGTATGACTGCAACTCACTAGTGAAAAATGTTATAAATATGGTGCTTAGATAAAGTAATTATTATTTTAAAAAATGATGTGATCTATAACCTTAAATGTAACTATGTGATTTGATCATTGCAGGTTTCCCATCAAAAATAGGGAAAGTAGGAGCCAGAGCGGTGGTGCAAGTGGTAAGGCATCTAACTGCCTTGCACATGCTAGCCTAGGACAGACCATAGTTTGATCCCCCAGCATCCCATATGGTCCCCCAAGCCAGGAGCGATTTCTGAGTGCATAGCCATGAGTAATCGCTGAGCGTCACTGGATGTGGCCCAAAAACAAATAAAAAAAATAGAAAAACTAATCAATATATGTGGTCAGTAGTTAGATGGGAAGTTTCAGTATCTTCCATCATTATAAATCTAAAGTATTCTAAAGAATAAGGTCAAAAATATAAGTAGGAAAAAATTGTTTTTGTATTACTTTTTCGGGGGGGGGGGGAGAGAGGACATATCTAGATGTTCTTAGGTCTTATTCCTGGCTTGATGTTCCAGGATCACTCCTGGTAGTGCTCAGGGTACTGTATGTAATACTGAGGATCAAGCCCAGGTCAATTTCCTGCAGAGTGAACACCCTCCCCAATTCATTATTTCTTTAACTGCAGATAAAAATTTAAGAACATAATAACTTACCTACTGTAGCCAAGTCTATTATTCAGTATTTTTATTTTTTATTCTGCTAAAATAGACTTTAAGATATTCTGGAAAACATAAGAGTATTAAACATTATTTTTCTATTTTTGTTTTTTTAATGACTCCAGGGTATTGTTATGCTACTTTTATTTTGTAAATCAATGATCACTAAAAGTTTATTACTAACCACAACATAATTTGCTCCTATGTCTTCAGTTCTCTAAGACCTTTTAGCTGGAATCTTTTGATTTAAATACATCCTTTAAAACCTTTTGTACTGAGACATCATGAAAAGTAAATTTTCAAATGTTTTGCTTTCCTATTTATTGTTTTATTATGAAGCATTAGCGTTCAAGCTGAAAATTCATTTTGCCTGGCTGGGTAAATAATTTTAGTTAGAATCTTGCAGAAATGTCAAATATTCCATTGAAGTTGGTTTTATTCTTTTTTTCAGAAAAATCAACCAGCACTTTAATAGTTTCTCTTTGTAGACTCTGTGTGCCTAAATATTTTCTTTTTCTTTTACTTTTTTTTGTTGGCATTCTGAACTTCCAATATGGCATTTCTAGGTGTATATTTATTTTTGATGTGCTCGTAATTTATTAGGAACCTTGAGTGTAAATTTTATCTCTAGAAATTTGATAGATAATATCTTTCAAAGCTGAAATATATCTTTATAAATTGAACATATATTTTTAATATCTGACATGTTTTGTTTTCATTTGTGTTGGAATCAGACCAGCTATACAAAGAGTTTATGAACTCTTTCCTCACAAATTACTCCTGAATGAACATAGGGATACCGGGGATTAAATCTGTGTCAGCTTTGTGCAAAACAAACACCTTATTAGCTGTGTTATATCCCTCACTCTATCTACTTTATTTTTTATATTCTTTCTATTTTTAATATTTTTCTTAGCGATGTATATCAATTTTTAATTTGATAAATCTATTGCAAGCTTTCTAAATTATATTCTCAGCTAATTTGTATTCAAATTTAATATCAGGATACTGAATTTACTCATACCTCAAATCATTTTAATTGTCATTTTTTATTTCTTAAAGTTCTATTTGCTATATACATGCACTTTTTATAATCAGTTGTTGGTCCAGAGCAATAGCACAGCAGTAAGGCATTTGCCTTGAATGTGGCCAACACAGGATGGACCCTAGTTTGAATCTGGCATTGCATATGGTCCCCTGAGCCTGCCAGGAATGACTTCTGAGTTCAGAGCCAGGAGTAAGCCCTGAATGCCAACAGGTGTGACCTAAAAACCAAATCAAACCAAACAAAAAACCCTAAAAATCTGTTGTCAAATTTTTAAGTTTTATTGACTTGTAAATATTTTCAGCCTTGTCTTTAACTTATTTAAATATGTAAGACTCTATTTTTCTCTAATATAGTAACCTAAGTCTGAACCTAATTATTCCATATAATTAAAATATTTAGGAATTTTTATATATAAAATCTAGTATATGTTTGAGTGTTTCATTTTATTGGACTATTTATGGCTGCCATTAAAATTTTGTTTAGTAATTTTATGCCAAGAACAAATTAGCCTTCTTTCAAAAAGAGCTTATAGGTACTTTTGCCAGATGCTTTGAAATATTTGTAAATTAGCCACCTTAAACCAAATGTTGAATGTAGAACATGAGATTCCTTCATTGCTCTCTTAATAGGCATGCAGAGAGCATACTCAAATGGGAATTGTTTGCTTGGGTTGACCCTCTGTCTTTGGCAAATGAGATGATAGTGAGATTTTTATTTAATAAAAATTCAGGCCTGGCTGGGTTCTGAGATTTACTTACATTGATCCTTAAAGTCTTTCAAATAATCAAAGAAATGGCAACCTTTCCTAATATCTTCTATGAAGCTAACATTATGCTGATGTCTATGCCATAGATAACAATTTCTATATCTCCAATAAGGAGAGATCCAGTAGGCCCATCAGATGAAATTTCTGAATCTTTTTGATGTGGAGAACTGGCAACCCCATTGGAATTCCATCAAAAGACTCACTGTGGAAGCTTTACTCCTTGTGGAGAGCTGAGGAATTCCGAAGAGATATTTCTAAAATCCATGTCATGATACTGACATTATATTCCCTTCATATTATTTGGCCTTAAAATTAATCCTCCCTTCTGCTGTTATTCGGTCAAAATATAGGCTTGATTAAAACTCCTTTACCTGGATAATATTTAGCACCAAATCAAAGACAATAGTTTTCTCTCTCTTCAAAGTGCCCTTGCAGCCTTGGTTTCTGGGATGCAATGGCGTAGCCAGAATGCAGATCCTGGACTATTGAATTTTCCCAGAAAAATGAGAGCTACACCTTAGTGGATTTAGCTCTTTCTTTTACTTGACCTCAAAATAATAGAGCTCATCCCAGTGAAGATAGAATTCCTAGATATTTTTCTACTTCTCACTAATTCTTTATTTTGCATCTGAAGCTAGTTTGCAAGAAACTGCGTTGAGTTGTGACCTTCTTCTTTGTAATTCAAAACTAACTGTTTACATTCATAGCTTGATGTATTGTTTTATTGTTAAGCTCTGCTTTGTAATTGTAATTATTCTTCTCAATACCTATGACTGACTTTTACCTCTTAAATACTCCTAGCTTGGAGATCAAAAAATTGTATCATGCTCACCAAAACCTGTTTCCCCATACATTCACTGTGTGTTCTCATTTTCTTCATATTTCATCATCTGTGTATCCACTCTCCTCAAAGAGGACTTAAAAAAATCCCTCTAATGCATCCGGATATCAAGAGCCAGTCCACAAGATCTGGCAGACCAAAGTTAGCCTGTAATATGCTGATACCCAAAAGAGAAATTTTCAGAACAATCTTTCTGATAAAGATGGAGTCAAAATTTTTCAACAACATGGGGCCGGAGAGATAGCATGGAGGTAAAGTGTTTGCCTTGCATGCAGAAGGGTGGTGGTTCGAATCACGGCATCCCCGAGCCTGCCAAGAGCGATTTCTGAGCATAGAGCCAGGAGTAACCCCTGAGCGCTGCTGGGTGTGACCCAAAAACCTAAAAAACAAAAACAAAAACAAAAAACAAATCAACAACATATTAATGAATTTAATAAAAGAGCACATCAAAAAATCAAAATAAAGTGGGTTTTATTTCAGGGGGTGCAAGATTGATCCAATACAAATCAATTAAAATCATCCACCATGGGGCTGGAGTGGTAGCACAGTGCTAGGGCATTTGTCTTGCATGTGATTCTGGACATTGAACCCACATTCGTCCTGGATGAGCCAGAAGAGATTTCTGAGCACAGATCCATGAGTGACCCCTGAGCACTGCTGGGTGTGACCCCCCCCAAGAAAAAACAAATAAAATAGATTAAATACCACATCAACAAAAGGAAAGGTATTAATTATATGACCATATAAATTGATGAAGTGAAAGCTTTTGAGAAGCTCTAACACAATTCATAATAAAATCCTTCAGAAAAATAGGTGTGGAAGGAATCTTATTCAAGATAGTAATGATAAACTATCTATAAAAAAATGCCCATAGTTAATATTATTTTTTCTGTTTTTTTTTTGGGTGGGGGCACACCCAGTGGAGCTCAGGGGTTACTCCAGACTATGCGGTCAGCCTCGTGCAAAGCAAACACCCACTGCTCTGGCCCCAGCTAATATTTTTCTTAATGATGAAACACAGAAAGCATTCCTTCTAGATCAAGCACAAGGCAAAGATATTTATTGTTTACATTTGTATTCAACATTGTATTAGAAGGCTTATAAGCAGCAATCAAGGCAAGAGAAAGAAATCAAAGGGATCCAAATTGGAAAAAAAGAAATAAAACTATATCTTTTGGAGGTCAGAGTGGTGGCGCATCTGCCTTGCCTGCACTAGACTAGGACGGACCGAGGTTTAATCTCCTGGCTTCCCAGATGGTCTTCCAAGCCAGGAGTGATTTCTGAGCTCAGAGCCAGGAGTAAACCCTGAACATCATGGGTATGGCCAAAACAACAACAACAACAATAATAATGATAATAATAATAAACCTATCTCTAATTTCAGATTGCATGATTTATACACTTAAAACCTTAAAGAGTTTGACTAAAGCTCTTACAAACAATAAATCACTGTAGCAGAGTATCCAATTATAATATCAATACACAAACATCTATAGTGAATCAGAGGAGAAAGACATCAAAGAGTCTTTCCCATTCAAAATAGTGTCAAAAAATTCCGAAAAACAAAAAACAAAAACATAGGAATCAACCTAACAAAAGGATTGACCTATACCATGAAAATTTCAAACCTTCAAGACACTGAAGAAGAGTTACAGAAATGAAAAGATATTCCATGCTCTGGATTGAAAGAATAAATATTATTAGAATTACCATTTTACATAAACTGTTATATAGATTCAATGCATTCTCTATCCAAATTCTGACAACATTCTTCAAGGACTAACAAAAGTCAATTTTAAAGTTTGCATAGAGTCATAAAATATCCTGGATAGTCAAAGCAGTACTAAAAAAAACAAACAAAAAAAAAAAAAAAAGAAAGAAAGCTTCGTGGCATCTCATTACCTAACTTGAAACTGTACTACAAAGTTGTTGTAATCAAAGCAGTGTGGTTTTGAAAGGAAGACAGATGGGTCTATTCTCAATGGTTTATTCCCAATGGGTCTATTCCCAATGGGTCTATTCCCAATGGGTGGAAATAGAATAACAAACAATAAATTTCCAGATATATTGTCAACTACTTTTTGACAAAGAAACAAATCATGGAATAAAATAAATTCAGCCTATTCAACAAATGATGTCGGGACAGTTTGATGACCACTTGTATGAAATTAAAAATGTATATCTATCTCACATCTTACATAAAAGTTAACTCAAAGTGGATCAAAGACCTGAGATTAGACCTGAATCTATAAATTACACTGATGGAAACATAGGCAGAACACTCCAAGACCTAGACATCAAATGATGTAATATTTAGGATAATTGCATGAAGAAATGCAATGGTTTACATTGGGGTTGTCCAGAACACTTTTTGTCCCATAGTATTGTGAAGAGAATAAAAAGAAATAGAATGGAGAGGAAGAAAGACAAAGTGAAGTAAAATGATTAAAGACTAGCTTCAAACAGGAGTCTAAGTGAATTCAATCACATAGGTGTTGATAAGGAAGGACAGAACTAAATATACAAATCACAAAGTCAACAACATTGAAATCTTAAAACCCAAACTTTAACAACCAAATTTTAAACAGGTACCTGCTATGAGGACAGGCTGTTTGTAGGGGTAGGGAAATGGGGGGGTGGAGTGGGGCTAGGTATGGGATGGACTCTGGGAAGAATGGTGGAAGTTGACAGAGGTGACAGAATTGGTACTAATATAATATATAATATATCTAAAATTCAACTGTGATTAACTTTGTAAATTACAATGCTTTAAAAAATTTAAGAGTACTTAATTTGTGCATCCTCTTACTTTTCTTTTTTTTCACTTTGCCTCATAAGATATCAAAAGTAGGAGCCAGAGCCACAGTGGCTCAAGTGGTAGGGCATTTGCCTTGCATGCGGCTAACCTAGGATGGACTGCAGTTTGATCCCCTCCTACATCCTATATGGTCTCCCAAGCCAGGAGTAACCCCTGAGCATCACCAGGTGTGGCCCAAAGACCAGAAAAAAGACATCAAAAGAAAAGTTCAAATATTGTAAGGGGGGGACAAATGTTTATATAAAAAATCTGTTATCACTCAGTTTCTCTCTCAAGGCATACATTTTTTGCCTTCATTTTCCTTGGCTATTTCTACTACTTCATCAAATTTTTTATACATTTATCCAGCATATTTAATTGCGTTTAGTGTAATGTCAATGCAAATAAATTAGTTACCCCTTACTGAAAACAATATTGCTTTTATAGGCTTTCTTCTACCTTTCTCTGAGCACACAACTAAAGATATATATTATTTCTTTACAAAGCAGTGCAAAGTCTATGAAAATAGATGTTTTGCCTAGTGTCTTGTATGGTTGATTTTTTTGTTTTTGTTTTTATTTTTTGGGTCACACCCGGCAGCACTCAGGGTTACTCCTGGCTCTATGCTCAGAAATCACTCCTGGCAGGGTCAGGGGACCATATGGAAGGCCGGGATTTGAACCACTGTTTTCTGCGTCTAGGGCAAACTCCTTACCACTGTGCTATCTCTCCTGCCTCGTATTGTTGATTTTTAACATGTCTTACTTTTCTTTCTTTCATAGGGTTCATTAAAATACTCCCATTGGATGTTGCTCATGTTTACAAGAAAATGTAACAAATTTCTAGATTCAGTTATTCATGGAAATTTTGATGGAAAAAATAAAGTATTTTTAAAAAAAATATGTCATCTAAGATTAATATCATATACTATTCAATCTCCTGGACAGAGGCAGTAGAAGGGGTATCTCTGTTAATTCATTTAGACCAAATGCTAGATAGACTAAAGGAGTCAGTTCACAAGTGGAAAAGTGAAATTTATTTATTTTTCCAAATAAAGTGGGAGATAGCTAGTTTTCAAATTATGTTGATCACACTTTAAACCTCAACTAGATAAATTTAAATACATTATTTGATCACTTAGAAGATAATTAAATTCTACATTATTTTTGTGATAATTGAAAGTGAAATGTTCCAAAGTTGAAAACTATAGTGATGGAATATAGTGTAGAATTTCGGATAATATAATAGAAAATAAATATTACTTATGATCATTTATTTTGTTTGCATCTCCTTACATTAGATCTTAAGCATGTATATTAGTAATAACAGGGGCGAGAGAAATAGCATAGTGATAGGAGATTTGCCTTACATATGGCTGATCCAGAACAGACCTGGGTTCAATCCTGGATGTCCCATATGGTCTCCCAAGCCAGAAGCGATTTCTGAATGCATAGCCAGGAATAATCCCTGAGCATTGCAGAGTGTGGCTCAAAAACAAAGCATAGACCAGCAGGAGCATTGGTTGGATTTTCTTGCTGGGGCATGAGATGTGGGGCTTGAGAGGGTGTCCTTTCTCTTTGGGAGCTGTGTGGGTGGTTTATTGGAGCAGGAGGTTGGTCTCGGTACCTAATGAGTTAAGAACAGAGAATAAAGAAGGTTAAATAAGATATAAGATCAGGATTGGGGAGTGATAGTATAGAAGGATTTCTGAAGCGGGGAGGAGGGTGAATATATAAGTGAGGCTATATACACTTTACGCATAGATTGTTTACATTTTAGGTTTGGCAATCAGAGAGGAGTCCACTGTCTACAAATTCATGCTCACATAAAGACAGTTATTAGTGATCTATTCTTAAATTTTTGTTGGAGGCCTGACCCTCATAGGATGAGATGAGCTCTTAAGAAATAATTGAATTAAGAAAAAATAAATAATTAGCTAAGATATAGATTAGGAGAGAAACAAAGGGAAAACAAAGGATAAGTGAGGAAAGAAAAGAAAAACAAGTAAATATGATCAAAATATGTTAAAAAAAAGTTGGGCCAGTTCATCAGAATTGGAAGGTTTTCCACTATTTAGGCATTCATCCTCGACGGGGGTGGACTTTGCTATATGAAGGTTTAAGGGTTAGATTGTGGCTAAAGCATTTTAGGATAAGCATAGTTTTTATGTCTAAAGTCTCCTATGCATTGTAGTGAAGACTATAAGAGTTAGCTACCCTATGTAGTATCGTCCACTGCATCTTATGTATCAGGATTCTTTTTCAAGAAACTGACATCGTGGGCTTTATTTAACATAGATTGAGTTGATGAAGAGGAAGAAAGGAGTGAAGGAAAGAGAACGTAGGGAAGAAAGAGAGAGAATATAAACTATAAAAAGGTAATCGTAATTTGCAAAAAAGTACTCGATGTGTGGGGCCTGTAACATAAGTCTTTGGCACACTGTTGACTGTTTCAGTGATCTGAAACAGCTTTAGTCCTAATAGAAGACATAAACAAAAGGAAGTGGATAAATTGGAGTATTTTATTGGGACATTGTCAGACTGAGCATTGTATATGGTGTCTAGTATGACTGAAAAATGACACTTAAAATTAGGGTGTCCACCCTTTGTTTCCAAGAATGACTATGGACAAAGAAGCAGAAGAGTTATTTTTTACCTGGTAAAATTAAGGCATTAAAACATATTGTTAGTAATTACACAGCGGGAGTCCTTGGCTTCCAATCATAATCTACACCTAGTTATTGTGAGTAAAAACATTAGGACATTATTATAGGCCTTTGTAGGGTAGAGGTTGATTGCATTCCAGTTCACTCTAAACAGCTGTTTCTATTGTTGCTGGTTTCTTTATGGTATAATGGATAGTTGAGGCTTTGTGTTCCCCTCTTCCACTTGATTTGAACACTTTTGCTCGCTATATGCTGACACCTACGATGCTTTGGAGTTTCTACCATTGTATTTGTTTATCGAGTGTTATATGTATATATGGTACATTCTATATACCTCGAGTAAGTGCTGTTATTTTATATTTAACCTTTTTCTGACATATTTCATTTAACATAATATTTTCTAGATCCATCCATGTTACTGCAAAATCCATGATTGTATCATTTCTGCTATGTAGTATTCCATTGTGTATAAGTACTACTGTTGGGTTACTGATCCTACCCTAGTCAATAATTATACTCCAACCTAGGGTGTGACCTCTTGATAGTATATTGGTTTATTCCTTACTTGGTATTCTGCTCACAACCTAGGGTGGGACCTGATTCTTGTCCATAAATGCAAGGGCCTGAGGAAGACAGGGAGGGACTCATTCTTCAGTCTTCTTCCACTGAGCTGCACTTTGTCTTAGGAGCAGAAAACTTTTGTGGTTTGAGTTCCTTGCTTGAGCACTGGATTTCCTGAACCCATTTTTGTGCTTTTTCGCTGTGTGAATTATTTCCTGTGGATCTCTAATCCTAATCGGACAGGGGAATGGGAACTGCCTTTCCTGTCTGGGAGCTTGGTGGAAATTAAACCTCAACCAATCTCCTAGAGTATGTAACTCTTCATACCACATTTTCATGATCTACTTATCTGTTTTTGGGCATCAAAGTTGGTTCCAAATCTTAGCTATTGTGCTGAGAGCTGAGATAAATAGTGGAGTGAATACATACTTTGGGATGAATGTCCTTCTATCTTGGAGATAGATACCCAGGGGTGTGATTGGTGGGTCATATGGCAATTCAATTCTGAGTTTGCTGAGCATCCTCCATACTGTTTTTTATAGGAGTTGGACCAGGCAGCATACCCACCAGCAGTGGATGAGAATTTCTTTTACACGACATCTCCACCAACAGAGATTGGTCCCATTTTTTTTTTTGATGTATGCCATCCTCACTGGTGTAAGGTGGTACCTCATTGTAGTCTTGATTTGGATTTTACTAATGATGAATGATGGTGAATATATTTTCATGTGTCTATTGAAGAAGTGCTTATTTCTTCTCCCCAATTTTCTATGGCTTTGTAAGACGTTTTGGACCTCACCTTTCTGAGTGCTTTGTATATCCTATATATCAAACCTTTATCTGATATGTTGAGTAAATAATTTTTTCCCATTTTATTAGCTGTATTCTAGTTTTAACCAGGGTATTTTTTTGCCATGCAAAATTTTTTTAGTTTGACATATCCCATTTATTTAGGTTTGATGCTAAAGTTCTTGCCATTGGCATTCTGTCATCAAAGACTTTTTTGATATATAAGTCTTGAAATGTTCTGTCAATTTTTTCCTCAATGAACTTTATAGTTTTAGGTCTGATTTCAATGTCATTAATCCATTTTGAGTTACTTTTGTGTAATGTGTGAGGTATGAATCAATATTTAATTTCCTACAGTTCATTATCTAGTTGTTCCAAACACCATTTGTTGAAGAGACTGTCATTTTTCCATTTTAATTTCTTGTTTTTGTTAAATACTACAAAGTTGGTCATATATTTGGGGGGTATATCCCTGAATATTTTATTCTAACCCAATGGTCTGAGACTCTATATTTGTTCCAGTACCATGCTGTTTTGATCACTATGACTTTATAGTAAAGCTTCAGATTAGGTAAAGAGATGCCACCTAGCTTCTTCTTTTTCAGTATGGATTTGGCTAACCTGGGTATTTTGTGCTTCCAAATAAATTGTATAATTGATTGTCCTAAGTCCTTAAAAAATTGTCTGAATTTGGATTTGGATTGCATCGAATCTATATGGAAGTTTAGGTAAAAGAGTCATTTTGATTATGTTGCTTCTACCTACCCATAAGAATGGTATGATCTTCCAATTCCTTAGGTTGTCTTCAATTTCTTTCTGAAGTGTTTTGAAGTTTTCATGGTACAGGTCCTTCACTTCTCTTGTAAGGTTGATTCCTAGATAATTGATATTTTTGGATACTATTTTAAATGGGATTAACTCCTTAAGCTCTTATTCATCTGCTTCCTTAATTTTTTAATTTAATAAATATTTAATGTATTAATATTGATTAACAATATCAATATTATTAATGTCAACAAAATATTGACTATTTAATAAATTGTAAAGTAAATGGAAAATGATAAAATATACATCACAGAATTGAAGTGTCATAAAACTAAAATAAATACCATATTCCAATAGTAGATATGATCAGTAAACTCAAACATAAGGCAGAACAAAACTAAAAATATCCTTTAACCTGGGAAAGGAAATAGCCAGATCCAAGAAGTTCTAAATTAGAACAATCCAAAGAGATACCTCTGAGTCACATCATAAGTAAAATGTCCTAGATTAAAGCTAAGGAGATAATTAGCACACCATTAATGTGGCAAGGAAAAAAAAATATGTGATCATTCTGACAGAGTTATTCAGCAGAACTTTTACAGGAAAATAAGAAGTGGCATGAAATAATTAATACTTTCTTTTTTGATATCTTTCTTTAAAGACCTTGATTACAAATATGATTGTAGTTGGGTTTCAGTCATGTAAATATCACCCCCCTTCACAAGTGCAGTAGTTCCCATCACCAATGTCCCAAGTCTCCCTCCTCTCCACCCCACCCCCACCTGGACTTTAGACAGGTTTTCTACTTCCCTCATTCATTCACATTGTTATGATATTTATCAGTGTAGTTATTTCTCTAACTGCACTCATCACTCTTTGTGGTGAGCTGGACCTTCCAGCCCTCCTCGTTTTTGTTTCTGAGAATTATTGCAAAAATGTTTTTCATTTTTCTTAAAACCCATAGATAAGTGAGACTATTCTGCATCTATCTCTCTCTCTGGCACATTTCACTAAGCAAAATAGATTCCATGTACATTCATGTATAGGAAAATTTTATGACTTCATTTCTCCTGATGGCTGCATAATATTCTATTGTGTGTATGTACCACAGTTTCTTTAGCCATTCATCTGTTGAAGGGCATCTTGGTTATTTCCAGAGTCTTGCTATTGTAAATAGTGTGGCAATGAATATAGGTGTGAAGAAGGGATTTTTGTATTGTGTTCTTGTGTTCCTAGGGTATATCCCTAGGAGTGGAATAGCTGGGTCAAATGGGAGCTCGATTTCCAGTTTGGGGAGGAATCTCCATATCACTTTCCATGAAGGTTGGACTAGATGGCATTCCCACCAGCAGTGAATAATGCACATTGGCACACATCACAAAGAATGAGAACATGCAGTGCTTGCAGGGATCGGAGAGAAAGGAACTCTTATTCACTGCATCATTATTTGTATAGAGGAATGCTACTGTCTTTTGTGTATTAACATTGTAGCTGGCCACATTGCTGTGTTGGTTAATTGTTTCTAGGGGCTTTACTGTGAGCTCTTTAGGGTTTCCTATGTATATAATCATATCATCTGCAAAAAAAAAAAAAAGGTAGATTGACTTCCTCTTTCCCTATTTGGATTTCTTTGATTCCCTTCTCTGCTCTTATTACTATTACTAGGACTTCTAAAACTATGTTGAATAAGCGCAGAGACAGTGGACAGCCTTGATTAGTTCCTGACCTTAGTGGAAATGCTTTCAGTTTTTCACCATTAAGGATAATGTTGGTTGTGGGCTTTTTATAGATAGCTGTAATTATTTGAGGAAGGTTCTTTCCAGCCCTATTTTTCCTGAGTTTTTTCATCATGAATGAGTATTGGATTTTGTCAAACACCTTCTCTGCATCAATTAAAATAATCATATGATTTTTTTCTTTTATATTGTTGTTGTGGTTGGTGTATGATATTGACCAATTTGCTTAGATTTGCAAGCAACTGCCTTACATAGACTCTAGGTTGGAAGTTTCTTTCATTCAGTAGTTTAATGGACTGTGGATTATCTGAGGGAAGTAAATGTTAAGTCTGGTCTGCCTAGACTTGTACAGTATACAAACTCACTGGTCTGGAGTGTCAGTGGGGGTAGGGTGGAGGTTGAGAGAAATGGCAGCTACAGGGTGAAGGTTTGGTCCTGCCCTCGGGACTCAGCCCTCCTTTGTCACCTGTGGGGTGGGGCTTGGTCCTTTCCCTGGAATATGGCCTAAGTACTGACAATGCAGAGATCCAACCCTGCTCTCAGGTCTCCTCCCTTCCCTGGTACCCGAGAGAAAGCGCAGGGTCCCTTCTCAGCTCCAGCCCCAAGCACTCGCCATCTAATGGGCTTCTTTATAGGCTGTTCAGCACATAGCTATGTATAAGATTTAGGAAAGAAATATCATTACTAATTAGTGTCTTATGCAAAAACATCTATAAGAACTAAATGCACCATTATTTTAAAATACCACACATGACAGATTGTTATGATGGGGAAGGCACAAACTTCTCGTGTAAACATCAATAGTAACATTTTACTGTTGCCAAGATTTACCTAGTCTATGTTCAAATTATAATTCCTTGGGTTTAGAAATAGGGGGGGGTGCATTTAGGCTTAGAGTATTATTATTTATTTCATTATTGCCCAATTTTTTCCTTTTTGAAATTAAGACCATTGAAAATATTGTCAGCACGTTATCTCTTTTTATTTCAATATAAGTTAATTCTATCAGATCTGGTTGCTGGCTGCAGTTCACAATTAAAAGAAAGCCCTTTTCTCTTCTTTGATTTCCATGTTAAAATCAATCTGTTCTATCATTTGACTTTTATCTTGTGGGCATGGTGGAGATGAAGAGATTTCTTTGTGGTGTTCTGTGTTCTTGATGTTCAGAAACCCTGCCTGCAACTCTCAGCCAACCAGGCCAAGTGGTTCATTCCAAAAATGTGGTACTGTTTACACCCGGTGGAGGTAGAGATCAATTGGGGCACTCTAAAAGTGCTTGGAGGCCGCATCAAACTTAGCGACATCCAAGTCTGCACCTTGTGATATCTTGTACTAGCTATAACCCTTCACTTGACATTTATTGATGTTTCTGCTAACATTTTACTATATATTAGGTGATTCATGTCTTTGCATAACTAGAACTTTGATGGTGCATGTTGCCATGAACTCTCCAAAATTTCATTTGTTTAAACACTGATTTTATTAATAATTTGGTGCTTCTAAGTACAGATTTTTATTGTGGTTTAAAAAATATCTTCAGGGCCCTGAACTATCAGCCAGTTTGGCCAAGTATTACTGGGCATAGCTCCTAGACCCGCCGGGCTCTATTATCTCACCATCCAATAAATACATGTCTGAAATCTTGTTGTATAAAAGTTTTTTTAGTGTTCAGATTAAATATATATTATGAACTTTTAATAACAGAAAAAATATTTAACTCTTGCTTGCCGAAAAGTGTGATAAATAACAATCAACCAGAATGTATTTGGCATTTATATAAGTTGATAGATAAATTCTTGGTTCCTTAGTGTAATATTATTTTCCTTGCTATTATTATTAATCTATTATTTTTATTTAATAAAATATACTTTGTTTATAGTATTATAGTATCCCACTCCATTTCTAACCCCAAATAAAGGATTTACATTTACAAACTGATATATTAATTGTGTACAATATTATAGATAAGATATAGCTTAATTTCAGTCATTTTTCAGACCAAAAGTCAATTCATTCATATAAAAGAAGCTGAATATGATGAAAACTCAGTGAAAGCTCTATTTTTTGTTGACTTAACACAAAGGCCATGAGAATCTGACATTTTGATCCATTTCATTAGACATAATGTCCTTATAATGATACTTTAGAAATTTACTTTTGATGTTCTCTTTTGCCCAGACAGACTGCAATACAGTGGCACCAAGACTTGCAAATCCCCACTCCCCAGAGACAGATCATCTTTTCAATCTTCTGAACATTTGAAAATAGAATTATATAGAAATCCCATCATCCCATTTCTTATTCTTTACTAAAGATTGAAAATTGCTGAAAGTGGACAATTTGTAAGAGTTTTTTTTTAATTAGAGTTGTGAATAATAATGAAACTGGAATTATCTTTGTAAGTAGAAAAAAGATAACTCAATGGGGAATAATTAAAATAAAATATCCCTCTTATTAAATACATATTTCATAAATATAAGATGCTTCATTGCTATTTTCAACTTTAACCACCAGTGACTTGTATATAAAATATTCATATATTCTGCTTTTTATAACAAATACTCAATCTCATGTTGAAGGGGAAGGCAAAGAAATGCAGGGGTGGGGAAGGAAGGAAGGGAAATTGTTTCTTGATCATCCTCTTCTGCTGTGTTGTCTCTACAGTTAAAGTTTTTATTTTTTTAAATAATATCTTTAAACAGCATTATTACAAACATTATTGTAGTTTGGTTTCAGCCATGAAAAGAACACCCCCACCTTCACTAGTGCAATATTCCCATCACCAATGCTCCCATCACCACCCTCCACTCACTCTGCCATATATTTGAGACAGGCTTTCTACTTCCCTCATTCATTAACATTGTTAGGATAGTTTTCAAAGTAGTTATTTCTCTATCTGCACTTACCACTTTTTGTGGTGAGCATCATATCATGAGCTGGTCCTTCAAGCACTCATGTCTATTGTCTCTGGGCATTAATACAATAATGTCTTTTATTTTTCTTAAAACCCATACAAAAGTGAGACTGCTCAGTATCTATTTCTCTCCCCATGACTTATTTCACTCAGCATAATAGATTCCATATACATCTATGTATAGGAAAATTTCTTAAGTTCATCTCTCCAATGGCTGCATAATATCCCATTGTGTATATGTGCCAATTTCTTCAGCCACTCAACTGTTGTCAGGCATCTTAGTTGTTTCCAGAGTCTGGCTATTGTAAATAGTGCTGAAATTAATATAGGTGTGAGGAACGGATTTTTGTATTGCATTTTTGTGTTCCTAGGGTATATATACCTAAGAGTGGCATAGGTAGATCATATGGGATTTCAATTTCCAGTTTTTTGAGAAATCTGCATATTGTTTTCCATAAAGACTGGACTAGATAGAATTCCCACCAGCAGTAAATGCAAGTTCCTTTATCCCCACATCCCTGCCAGCACAAATTGTTCTTTGTGATGTGTGCCAGTCTCTGTGGCATGAGATGGTACCTCATTGTTGTTTTGATTTGCATTTCACTGATAATCAGTGAATTGGAGCATTTTTTCATGTGCCTTTTGGCCATTTGTATTTCTTTGAGTTAAAAATCACAATTAAAATGAATGAATTACATTAAGAAAATAATAAATATAAATAATATAAATAATAAAATTAATTCATTAATTACAGTTAAAATTTTAGGTTATTTCTTCTGAAAGTTAATTTGTTGCCTTTGAAGTCTGGTGCATTCACTTGCCTGTACAATTATTACTTTGGAAACCATAATCAATTATCAGCACTTTTGAAAAAAAAAAAACAATTAATCAAATTTTGCTAGTTCCTTCAAATTTCTAAACTCTTTTTTTTTTTGTTTTGTTTCTTTCTTTTCTTTTATACATCAAACTCATTCAGACAGAAAATACAGTTGATAATGATGATCCTACTGAACTACATAAATTGAAATGTCATTTCTTTTGGCTATTTTGAATAAAGTGATTTTAAAAAATAAGTTGCTTTCATAAATATATCTTTGAGCTCAGCCATTCCTGGGCATTTTAATTTCAAGTCACTTCTCATGCAGAAGTGGAGAACGGTAATTTCCTCTGGTTAAGGAACATGTAGGTCCTTGAATAGCTCTAGCAAATGGAAAATACAGCTAGAATCTTTGTGCTGGAATGACTGCTGTGTCAGCCAAAGGCTATGTTGCTTTAGTAAGCTCTAATTTTGGAATCATTGCACAGATATTACAAACCATACCAAAGTAATCTTGCCAGTTATACTATATTTCTATTCCTTAAATCACTCAGCTGGTTGCGCTTAAAATGTAGCTAGGATCTTCTTAGCTTGGAGAAGATCAACATAATCATCATTCCTACACTACAAGTCTTATGCAAAAAAACAAAAACAAAAACAAAAACAAAACAAAAACGGATATACTATCAGGGAACTTTGTCAAATGTTAATTTTTATTGTGACCACAGTGCATTACAAATCTTTCACTGCATCATTTATGGTACATAGTGACAATGAATGAGGGGCATTCCCACCACCGGTGCTGTCCTCCCTCCGCCCCTGTTCCCAGTATGCCTCCCATATCTCCCTCCTTTACCCCCCAGAATGCTAGTGCAACTGGTCTCTACTTGTTGTAGATTGAGCATCCATTCCACTATCATTGGAGTTAAAAAGGATAAGAAGAAAGGGAGAAAAAATTGGTGACAACTACCAAAAAAAGAAAGAAGAGAGAAAAAAAAAAAGAAAAATGGAAGAAAAAAGAAAAAAAGGGACCAGGCAAATAAAAATAAAAATAAATCTCTAAATAATAACCACAAGAGTAAAAAAGAAAGAGAAAAGTGGAAGAAAAAAAAGAGAAGGAAAATAAAGTCAAAAACTAACAGATCTAAACAAAACAAGAAAAAGTATGGGTGCTGGAGTGGCAGGGTTTGGCATTCCCCCCCCCCCACTTTTTTTTTTTTTTTTTTGCATAGGCACAGTAAGCATTGGGGAAGAAACGGAATTTCCGTGGCCTAAGAGTTTCAGGGTTTCTCCATCCTTGAAGCATACCATCATGGATGGGATCAACCCCTGGCTCCATATATACTCATTACCCCATCCCAAAGGCTTTTTTGTGATGCCAGGAAAGTTTCCTCTCAGTTGTGTGTGAGAAAATCAAGCCACTGTAGCTAGCGATTTTGGAATTTGCACAGGTTATAGGTCAGGATCTAGGATAAAGTCTCTAGGTTCTAGAAGTTCCTATCCATCATTTTTGTTGTGTTCAGTCTTCTGTAACACTTGCTCCCTGTTTTCATTCAGTCCCTAAACCAAAGCCTAGGATATTATGGATCCAAAGGTTCTGCTCAGTCTCTGTTGTCCAAGTTGGACCTCTGCAATAAAACATCTTGTTGTTTATGTGTCCTGGGCTACAGCCTACGGTAGGGTTTTCCTTATTAGTCCCAAGGTAGGCTTTGTTCAGTCACGGTTGTTCAAAGTCAGTTTTCTGTTGTTGGTGCTGTTATTTTTCACAGTTCAAAGGACGATATCTTTTCTGATTTCCATTTAGTGTTAGGTGATGTGATAGGACAGCCTGGTCTTAGGTCAAGTTTTCCTTTCCTTGTTGTCTTATCAAAACTGGCACAAGATGGTGCCAGAGCAGTGTTATAAATTTCCCAATGGAGCTTAGTTCCTGGTGGTGTTGCCCGGAGCTGTAGCATTTCTACCTCCGGAATTTGGGGTTTGGGATTGGATTAACGCTGTCCAATCTCCTGGGGACTGCATTGTATCCACATGACACATGTTCAGGATGGGAGGCACCATTCTGCTATAAAAAGTGAGTTCTTATCCCTAGAAGATAAGATCTTGTTTCTGTGTCTATGGTTCCCCCCTTTTTTTACTGTGCCCATACAAATACATATGGTGTCATACTGTGTTGCTGGTGCTATTCTGGGTAAGGATGACAGGCTGCACACACAGTCTCTGTTGTCTGGTTTTGTTCTGAGCTTTTATCCCAGTCAAGGCTTTTTGTACCAAGCAGCACCAAAAATGGTAAGGATAAAGAAAAAAATGTATATATTAAAATAGAACAAATAAATAAAACTGAATTAAAAAGAAAAGGTATTCGAATAAAACAAGTGGTGGAGGAGGCTACCTGTATATTTAGGAATACACATCTTAAGATGTATTGTTATACAGGTATTGAGCTTCCATAGGCAATATAAGAGTCCCAATTATGTATTTTGATAAATTCTTGTGGGGAGTAAAAGCCAAGGTACTTTTCGATTCACAGGCCTTAGATTTGAGTTTGAGAGATGCTTTGGGTCATGTTATTTTTAAGATCTAATTAGAGCACCAAGCTGAGTTCAAACCCCTGACTCACAGATGTAGTAGACCCTGAATAGTTCTCTATTTATTATCTTTGAACTACCATGATTTCATGCTAAAATTAAGATAGTCATGTCAAGAGACAGATGCAAAGTCTAAATGAGTAAATAAATATTATCTATCTGTAGATATCAACATAAAGAACACAGAAAAGGACAGGCTCTTCCCCTCTTTATTTGGTGAGAAAACATAGCTTATATTAAAAATAGTTCATTGTTGGACAGAATATTTCTGAAGATATCAATGGTTTCTAGCATTGCCTCACACTCTGTCTCTAGTATTTTTCATATTGATTTTTCTCTTGTGTGATTCTTGTAGATTCAAATAACAATGTTTAGGCTATTACTTGTATTTTTCTATTTAACTCATTTCTAAGTAAATAAAAAGTACTCGAAAAAAAATGTGCAAGTGTGCGGACTCCAAGAAACTTTAATTTCTATGTTAACTACAAAATGCATAAGCATTAAAAACAAGAATTTTTATTCCCTGTGTGTAGTGTTCTAGAATTTACAAGACATTACACAGAAAAGAAATTTAATTTTTATAAACTCTATTAGATATACAAGGATCGCCCCCCCCCCTCGAAATAATAATTCAGGAATTTTTTAAGTTTTTGGAACTCCTGTGCTAATTCATTACAACATTCATTTTTTAGTTATTTGAACTTAATTACTTCCTTTGCATTTTATCTTTTAACTTGGCAACTCTTTATCAAATTGATCTAAACCAATCACACAGTCATACAAAGAGATTAAGATAGGGGAGCACTCTTGTTGGATCTGTTGTTCCCATATTAAAAGAAAAATTGACTCAAGCAGATATTGTGTATGTAAACATTTTTATGGGATTATTATGTTACTGACCCTACCCTGATTGGTGATTGTGCCCTACCCTAGGGTGTAACCTGGCATTCTGCTCCCACCTTAGGGTGGTACCTGATTCTGCTCCCAACCATTGGGTGGTATCTGATTCCACCATTGGGTGGTACCTGATTCTGGGGCATAAAAGCAAGGTTCTGTGGAAGGTGAGGGGCTTTTTTCCTGAGGCCTATTCTTAGGCATTTTGGCTTCTGCCTCTTCAAGAAATAAAGAACTGTTTTCTTCAGAAGCCTGACTGCCTGTTGGCTTTCTTCCCTCCGCATTCTCCTCAGAACCACTGGCTGAACAAGATAATAGACGTGTGGTCCGAGCTGGAGGAGAAAGGCCTCATCCTCCATCCCTCCATCAGTCAACCTCATCAGGGGCTGACTTGCAACACACAGGGTTTTGTGTAGCTCCTGAAAAAATTCAGGAATAATATCTCATTAAATATCTTGGTCATTTAATAAATAAGAATGTAATCATTCCAGAAAAGTGCAGATGAGAAAGGATACTTTAAATGCTTGAAATGATTTTCAAAAATTAATAGGAGCCATTAACTGGAAACTCCCAGTTATAGATTATCATTTAGCATTTTAAAAGGAGAGTCCAGTTTGAATATCCTTGACCATCCCTGCTGTTAAATTAGAATTTGAATAGGTACATGAAGCATAATTAGAACATGTATGTCCAGATGAGAAAATAAATCTGCTAGTTTTTCCATCAAAACATTCTCCCACCAAAATTTTAAATCAACAGGAAACAAAGTGGAATAGTTATTTTTACCTCTTGCACAACAAGAAAAAAAAGAAAGCATAGTTAGATAAAATAGGAAAAATCTTACCTAGGATGGCATCGTCTATGCCAATTAATTAGTCAGGATTTAATTAAGATAGTAAGCCCTCTTACAAATCAACAGCTGAGAGAAGCCCTTCGAATGAATTTGGAATGGCAAATAGGACTTTCTGGTTTCATAGAGTAAATTGCTATTCATTATCCTTCTTTTATTTATTTATTTTTCTTTTTTTGTTTTTGGCCACACCTGGTCACACTCAGGGGTTTCTTCTGGCTATGTGCTCTTAAATCGCTTTTGGCTTGGAGGACCATATGGGAAGCTGGGGGATCAAACAGTGGTCCGTCTTAGGTCAGCCATGTGCAAGGCAAACACCCTACTGCTGTGCCACCTCTCAGGCCCCCATTATCCTTCTTTTAAACTGTTTCAATTTTCTAAAATAACTAATTGGATTTTACCTAAAATAATGTCATCTCAACCTTTGAGCACCTACTTTACTGATGAAAGTAGACATGAAAAAGTGTAATACTGGAGCCTCAGTATGAGTGTGGCAGATATCACATTCTTCTGCCCAGAGAGTGGAATTAAAAGTAGTGAATGTTGTTCTAAGTGAGTTAAATATTGTTTCTGATAGCCAAAGCATAGTCAGAATAGTACAAGGTATAGAAAACTTTCATCTTCAGGAGCTCATGGAGGAAATAGGTGAATTTTTATACAGCTACAAAAGCACCTGAGAAATCTTCAAGTAAGTTATTCATTATGCATCTACCTCCCCATTCTTCTTTACTAGGAGAGATGGCTAAAGAGAATACTGTAATAGACAGGCTATTAAATGGTAATGTTCAAAAGGCAAGAGAATGGTACCATAAGCAATAGTGAAAGTGGGTTCCATCAAATTCTGGATATGCTTGGGTTTCATCCCATTTAGGATATGCTTTTACTCATTGGTTAGAAGCATCTTTAGATGGAAGCATCCTTTGGATTGTTGCCTTAGACCACCTGTTCTCCACCCCAGGGTGTGATTTGGTACTTGCAAATAAAGACCCAAGTCTCAGGGAAAAACAGTTTCAGTTTCAATTATCTGTGGAAGTTCTTGAACCTCTTTTATCCCCTTAGTGTATGTAGATTACTTCCTGTGTCCAGAGATTTCCTCCAGACCCTTTTCTCTCCAATGCCATGGATTTAGGGCATGAGGTTTCTGCTTCACTCTGTCATTTGCAGTTACCAAAGCACAAGCAAGATAAACTGTTTCCCTTTGCCCAACTTGTGCTCCTTTGTGTGTCCTTCTGATTTCTGGGGTTATTCTCTAGGCCGATACACTAATTATCTTTGGCAATTGGCTGTCACTCATATCTTGTCATTTGGCAGATAAGGATTTATATACATTACTATAGATACATACTCAGAATTTTTATGGGCCCAATCTTTATTTGGGAAACAAGCAAAACATCTTATTGATTTTTATATTCCTGTTTTGAAGTTATGGGTATCCTAAATGTATAAAGACAATGGCCCAGTGTATGTGTTTCAAAAACTTAAACAATTTTTTAAAAAAATAGTCTATTAAATCCTATCATTTCTTATAACCCACAGAGTCAAGCAACAGTAGAAAAGCAAATGCTATACTAAAAGCTCAACTACAAAAATAAAAAGGAGAGCAAGAACCCCCAAACAAAAATTACAAAGAGAATATTAGCTTTAATTTCTTTTGAGGACAGTAAAAATAACTCAGCAGCAGAAACATACTGGCAAAAGGCCAGCAATAAAATCAAAATTAATCTACCTATCTGGTTTAAGAATGAAAAAAAAAAGATAATGAAAAAAATGATGGGTAAAAGTTTAGGGGAAGGGGTATGCTTGTATTTTCACAGGGCAAGATGATAAACAACAATGGGTATCTTCCTGCAGAAATAAATCTAGCCAGAAGCCAGAAGAGGAGCTATTCTGACCTAAAACCACTCGTGGAAGAGATGGCCAATTTGTCTCTTAAACAAAAGGAAAGGAAAGAGGAAACAGATTAAACTCAACAACAATCTGTGCCGAACTGGGGACAACTGAAAAAACTAATATCTGAGGCAGCAAAAGTGTTAAATCAGACTAACACTGGCAATACCCCAGCCTCTGCTTTTAACTATAATTGCAATTTGGAACATATAGAAAAGTAATTCTGATGAGCAATATTGCTATAACTGCTGGTGCAGGTATTAGAATAAGGAGATGTACCACCTTTAACATTTGTTAATAAAACTGGATGTTGCATTTATGAGATCCCAGAGGCCCAGAAAACCCCCAAAAGAAGGATCTTTTTTTTTTTTTTATGATTATATGCTTGGCTTCTGCCTTCCTGATCTGTTTGGGAGAAGGAGGACTTTGTCTCATACTAGGAAATAGAGTTTGGCTTGAATTCATTAACATGACAAAAAGAGGTCTAAAATTTTAACTGCTTTGTAGCTACTCATTAAAATGATGTGGGAGAGTCTAAAAGCTCTCAGGATTACAAAATCCCTCAGACCAGATGTAAGGGCTTGTAACTTTAAAACCTACTGACAGCTCTAGATTTGGGATAGATTGGGAACACTGCATAAGCATTGTGGGTCCGATCTTACTAAATGCCACTAATGGAAAAATCATTGATTGGTGTCCTTTTGGCTTAGCTGTTGCCAATGGGAAATCACTTAAATGGGAAAGGGTATCGTATGGCCAGAATGAAACTCTTACAGTTTACTCTAATTATTCTGTACAAGGGAATAGGGAAGAATTTCTCCTCTAATGCTCCATATTCCAGGGGGGGCTCAGCATTTAAAACTATGGTACCAGAGGCAAGCAGTCTCATGAACATTGAGTGGAAATAAAAAAAATGATTAGACCTACATACCCAACCCAAAGTCAACGACAATAGAATAAAGAGACCCAAACTATATGTATACAAAAGGGACCTGTTACACTAGCAGTTCAGGGGACTAAGAGCAGAGGTATGGGATGCATGCTGGGAATATGGTGGAGGGAGGTCAGAATTATTGGTGGGAATGGACTTAATTCACTTTCGCTATGTACCTTAAATATAACTTTCAAAGATGAGTAAATCACATTGGTCCAAGTAAAAATTATAAATTAAAAAAATAACTTTGATATATGCTGGGTCAATACCAGAATCTAGGTAGTAGAGTTCAACCTGGCTTCAACTTCATTAAAATGAGACTTATTAAATACAAACTTGTGTAAAAGTACCTTGTGTTATCATGATAGAAAAGATGAGCATTGATAAAGAAACTTTGGTTTGTACTTTTGCAAACTAGTCACTTGTTTGAATTTAAGCATATCATTTGAAGCTACAGATTCTGTTTTCTTACTTAAATCCCAAAGAGCTACATGGATGCCAGTTAAGCTTCCAAGGGCATGGCAAGATTTTCCCTTGATGTATATAATAGAAAGCCATTTAGATATGATACTGAAGAGGTCCTGAAGATTTTTATCATAGTTCATTTTGGGAATCATGGGACTAGTAGCATTAATTATCAATGCTGTTACTGCTGGAACTGCCCTCTACCAAGGTGTCCAAACTATCCATTTTGTGGCACAAAAACTTAGTTTATTATGGCATCAGTAACAAGAAATTGATGCTAAAATTGTTACTTGGGTAGTAGATTTGCAAAAAACAGTTGTTTTTCTAGGGGTCGAGGTAAGATCTTACAAACCAAAGCTTCTCTAAAATATAATTAGAACTTCACTCAATTTTGTATAGCTACCCAAATATGTAATGAAACACAACATTCAACATTCATGGGTGCTAATTTAAAAAAACACTTGCCTATTCAAAAAAGTACTCCTCCCAATATAAAGTTTTTGCAACAAGTAATATTTGAAACTTACATACATTAAAAGTTCTCACTGGCAGCGATCTACTCAGAAGTCTTAATCCATTATGGTAACTGGAATAGTTTTTCTTTTTATTCTAATAATTCTGTCTTCACTTTTATATGGTCTGGAAGAATCAAGAAATCAACCATAGTGAAACTACTTACCCATAAAGAGTTTTAAAAAAGAGCATACATAGTGGAAGACATCCAGAAATAAGCAACTTCAGGTAGAGGACAGGTAGTGCAAGAGAAGGTGCAAATAATGATCTGAGAACTCTTAATATAAATTACCTAAACACCAGAGTCCACAGGGGAATTTCCTGGGAACGGGAGTTCTTGTATAGTCTTTTTTTTTTTTTATTTAAAATTTTTTTTGGGCCACACCCATTTGACGCTCAGGGGTTACTCCTGGCTATGTGCTCAGAAATCGCCCCTGGCTTGGGGGGGACCATATGGGACGCCGGGGGATCGAACCGCGGTCCTTCCTTGGCTAGCGCTTGCAAGGCAGACACCTTACCTCCAGCGCCACCTACCAGGCCCTCTTGTATAGTCTTTTAACTGCCATCCTTCCCCAGAGGAAAACAACTTTTACATGATACCTTAATCTGCTCATTTCTCATATTTCCTTACAAAATGTAAAGCCCCCTTAGGCTTAGTTAGCATTGAGAATTTTTTTGTTATCTGTTCTCCTTTCTATGATCAATTATTGCTGAATAATTAAAATCCTATATGGAGGACAGCCCAGGGTCTCAATCTAATAGGCAGTAAGCCCCCTGACCCCATGTTGTCTCTATAAGGTCTATCTTCCTTAATTAATCCTTGGGGTGCCACAGTTTCAGGCTCGTTCACTTGGAGCTGGACTCTGGATGGATGGAGACCCAGTGTATAGAATATGCTGTCTTCGTGTAGTTTTTTTTAAAGTGCAGTTTAATTTAACTTTGCTTTATTTTATTGACTTTTCTTCCAAACCTCCTCCCCATATATACTTTAGAATTGTTGTGTCTATATTTGATTTCTTTTAAAATGAAAAATCTTTCACTAATAAAGAATGAAGTTTTTCCACACATCTGAGTTTGCATCATTCAGGCATATTTTAAGTTTTTAATTTTCACATAGATTTGGGTTTTTTTGTTTGTTTGCTTGGTTGGTTGGATTTGGGGCACACCCAGTGGTGCTCAGAGGATATTGTGCTGGTTCTGCACTCAGCACTTGTTCCTGGCAAGCTTGAGGATGCCGGGAATCAAACCCCTGTTGGCCACATGCAAGACCAATGCCCTACTGCTGTGCTATTGCTCTGGCCTTATCTCACAAAGATTCTGTAAATCTCTTTTTTTTAACCTAATTTATCATTTGAATTTTTTTTATAGATCTTTGTCATCCACGAGTTCTTTAATATATTTTCTTTCATGCATATGATATCTATTAACTTTTATAGGCTAAATTTGTATTCTGCAACAGTAATAATTTTTTTTCTTTCTTTGTTTTGGGGGAGGTCACACTCGACAGTGCTCAGAGATTACTCGTGGCTCTATGCTCAGAAATCGCTCCTGGCAGGCTCAGAGACTATATGGGATGCTGGGATTAGAACCACCATCCTTACTGCATGCAAGTAAATTTTTTATTCTTTATGTTAAATTTAGTATAGAATTTTAGACTTTTTAATTATAGTATTATATCATGTACAAGAATTTCTCTAGTAAATAATAATTTCCCAATCCTAGCAAAGATATTCATGTCTCAACCCCTATCAACTATAGATATGTTCTTATAAGAAAGACACTTGAAATATGATTGAGAGACTGTGTGATAGGAAGACTTTCCTGAATCATCTTGGTGGGTATAATATAACACCATCTAAAATAAGCACCATGATTCTCTGTATTGTTTTGTGTTTATTATTACAATATAATTATTATTATTACTGACTATAGCTAAGGTGCTCAGAGTTTACTCCAGTTGCTAGACTTAGAAGACCATATATGTTGACAGGGATCAAACCTGGGTCATCTGCATGCAAATCAGAACCTTATCTCCTGGACACAAAAAATCCTTTGTTAAAGGAAGAGAAGATAGTCAGAGATGAAATATAAGGACAAAAACTAAGTTTGAGGTGATGCATCAAGATGGAATATAAAGTCACATGCTTGAAATGTAGTCTACTTTTTGAATTAGAAAGAACAGCAGACATAGATTTTACCTTAGTATCTCTAAAATAAAAATGCCATTGTAGCCTGTGTCAGATCCCTCCTATAAAATTATGTTAATTTTGTATGTTATAAAAATAAGCTATTAAATAATAAAGGTAATATAATGCCTTGTTCTTTTGAACTGAGTGGCTCTCTTCTAAGTATTCCCAATGAAATAATAGATATGGAGCTCTATTTACTATGAAATGATTAGAATATATAGAATATATTATATATAATTTAATTAATATTTCTTGTCTAATAAGAAACTTGAAATAAGTAAATTGACACTCTTATGACAGTGAGTCATCCCAACAGTATAAATGCTTGTCAAAGTGTAGCAGCCTATTTTGAGTAATGCTCAGTTGATCTCTTCTAATTATCTCTTAGAAATTTTACATATAAAATACTAAGAATATTAGTATGATAAGAGAGTTAAGAGAACCAAAGAATCGGATGCAAAAGGTTTAAAGAAGACAAGCAGGGCTATATGCTTCGCATAGTACAAAGTGATGAGTAGATTGTAAGCAGAGAGGTGTTTTCTACATTAGGATCAATAATAAATCTCCAAAACAAGCCAATATGCTTTCAAAATTTAATAATACATTATCCTCTATGTTCTGATTTTTTCTGAATCAGCTATTGTGATAGTTAGCCAATACACAGTTCTTACAAATTTTTTGATTAAATTGCATTAACATTACCAAATGTATTTTTTATTAATAATTTTTTTGACCAAAGTGGATTACAAATCATTCACAGTAGTATTTTAGGTACACAGCGACATTGAATCAGGGGCATTCCCACCACCAATGTTGTCCTCCCTCCACCCCTGTTCCCAGCATGCATTCCATATCGCCCCACCTTTGCCCTCTCTGGCTGCTAGTAAAAGTGCTCTCTTCTATGTCTAGCCTTTTGTAGATTGGGTACCAATTCTGTTGTAGTTGGCCTTGGATTTGGAGTTTAAATCTTATCATTTTTAATTTCTACTCAATGTTCATACAACTGTTTGACCTTGGTGTCCTCTATTATTTCCCCTTCAATTTGTGAGGCAGAACAAGATGATTCAAGCTATGTGGTTCTGTTTGAAGGTAAGAAAAAAAAAGAAAAAGAAAAAGAAAAGAGAAAAAGGGGGGACAAAAATTTAAACCAGCAAAAAATGGGAGGAGTCCTTCTAGAGACTATAAAGATCAGTTTAAGAAAAGAAAGGGAAAAAGAAAGGAAAACAAAAATAATACAAAAAAATCAAACCCCCCCTCAGAAAAACAAATGTATTTTTTATTTTTTTTTTATATTTTTGTTTGTTTGTTTTTGGGTCACACCCGGCAGCTCTCAGGGGTTCCTCCAGGCTCTATGCTCAGAAATCGCTCCTGGAAGGTTCTGGGGATCATGGATCTTGTGGAGATCACACTTGGAGTCTAACCATGCTAAATAAAGTTGGCTGTGTATGGGAGGGAAAGGCATGCCATATAGTGGCAGGAACCTATTCAGACTTGCAAATGCAAAGGATGTAATTTACACTTGAGCCACATCCTGACCAAGGAGGATATCTTTTTTATTCAGAGAAATATCTGAATGTACTTGCTAAATACCCAATATCTAAATTAAAGAACTATTTTTTTAAGTCCCAGAGAAAGAGAAGAAAATCTACTTTACAACTTTAAAACACAGCGTTGCATAATTCACACTCTAAAGCACAGGAACAAGGCAGTTAAGATATGGTTGACAATAAAAGCTCCTTCCCATTCTAAACCAAAACTGCAGAATATCATTCATTCTTTAGTCATTTTATTTTTTAAAAAAATCTCCTATTTTCTTTTTTCTCTCTTCTCTACTTCTATAAATTGTGGATTTATTGCATATATTACACTGACACGATTTATTTTCAGCAATGTAAAGGGTTATAAAGCTAGGCATGTTAATACTTTCTTTGTCCAATGTAAATATTGAGACATTATATGCTTAATGCTTTTAAATTTTTGTCTTTTTTTTTCTCACTTGGAGATTAAAGCTGGTGGGCAATTAGCATCAACAGTGGAAAAAAATATCTACAAACAATTCCAGGCAGTTTGCACCTCAAAAGTTTGGGGTTTACTTGTTTGCTTGTTTCTGGGTTTTCCTGTACATAGTATGATGGAAACTCAATCATGAGAACTTTGAAACTAATATATATATATATATATATATATATCTTATGAACGACCTTGCAACCATGTTTTTTAAAAATAAAATAAATTTTTAAATTTCTGTATTTAACCCATTCTATATATTTAATTAGGTGGGAATGTTGAAAGTTTTACTTAATATTTTCTAATTATAATTTTCTAACATGGGCAATATTAAGATTACTAATGAGTCATGTTTCCAAAAACAACTGTTAACAGTTATAGAATAAAATAATGTGTTATAATCTTACATGGTTATGTGGATGAATTAAATATTTTAATTTTTATAGACACACGTTATAGTTAAGTTACTTGGTGATTTGATTAATTCTCAAATAAGAAATATCAAACAGTTTTGCAATGTTTTAAAATATAACTCAAAGTCAGAGACAGCTCAACTAGTTCAGGGCATGTATGTATGATGCCCCAATTTTATTTTACTTTATTTTTTTGATTCTCAGTTCTGTTCAGACTCCAAAATGTCAACAGCAGAGATCTCCCAAGCCACCGTCTATGAGTATGTCACAAGTATCATGAATGTGACACCAAAATAAAAGAAACTAAAAATAAAAATAAACTTCCTGTAAAAAATTAAATTAGTTTTCCCAAAGATAAAAGCCATAGAAGATGTGAATAACTGAGACCTGTGTCCTCAAAATTTTAAATTGCATGAGAATAGTTTGATTCCTAGATTAGTGGGGCTGGTGACCACAAGACGCAACGGCAATGGGAAATGGCATCTTTCATGTGGTTTCCTCCCAAAGCCTCTTTTTCTTTCCTCAGGCAAGCAAAGCGCTTGTGATCAACGACATCACTTTAAATCTAATGCTTTTAAAAGGTAGTCAACAGTTTCCACTTAGATGCATCTTAATGCTGCTTCCCCAGAGAGCCAGCTAACAGTCTTTTAAAATCCTTTTTGATTATCCCTTAGTTCATAGTGTGAAGAAGTTTGGAAAAGTGTGATTCTTTTTACTTTATGTAAATCAAAAATATAATCATTTTTCTAAGATTTAAATAAGTTTTTGCTTACCTCCAGCTGAGGTTAGGCAAATTTGATTACTAAAGTATCTGAGTATTTGCTCAATATAGTTTGTTTTTTTTTAATTGTGAATCAAATTTCTGAGAGGCTAATATTGCTATAAGTTGTAGATAGCAGAACTTGTGTGTGTGTGTGTGTGTGTGTGTGTAAAGCTTTAACTTTCACAGAAGGTAGAGGAGACAGAGGTGGGGAGACGAACCAATCAAACCCAAGAATAAAATACTTGACAACGAATCCCAATTTGTATATCACTCAAGGGAAGATTCTAGATATACTTGAAGAGAATTGAAGTTAGTGATGTAAGTGAAAGCCATTTGATAATTTATAAAGAAAATCAGGTTGGAAAAGGAAAGTATTGAGAGTACTTGGAGAAAATTTCTGCAACTGGTGCATATAAATCTACAATGATCTATTTTATAAGCAGAAAATAACCCTGATCATGAGTCCCCAAAGAAGGACCCCACTCTACATACTACCAAGAGTCCTATTGTGAAGTTCTAGATAAAATATTATTCCTATGTTGTCAAGATATTATTTATAGTAGTTCCTAAAGTAGAGAATACCAAGAAGGTAAAGCTCTGGAATAATGTGAGGAAGAGTGGGGGGAAAAAGTACTTAACTTAGGTGCAATTACTGGATACTTACATTTGTTCACTTATAAGGGACAGATTTCTGGGGCCGGGTAGGTGGCGCTGGAGGTAAGGTGTCTGCCTTGCAAGCGCTAGCCAAGGAAGGACCGCGGTTCGATCCCCCGGCGTCCCATATGGTCCCCCCAAGCCAGGGGCGATTTCTGAGCACATAGCCAGGAGTAACCCCTGAGCGTCAAACGGGTGTGGCCCAAAAACCAAAAAAAAAAAAAAAAAAAAAAAAAAGGGACAGATTTCTAAGGGTGGCTAATTTTTTTTATGAAAAAGAGGTGGTACATCAAATAATTTGGGGACATCAGCTTTAGCACTTGAAAATTGTCAACATTTTTTTTATTGATTTTCTATTTTACCACCCACCCTTTTCTTTGTTGTTCCTATATGCAGGGTCAGACTTGCTTTGTACATACACACACCCGCTATGGTTCATTGGTGACACCATAAATATGACCCCCCTGATTTTAAAGGAAGATTGACAGAGATCACACTCTGAGAGGGACACAACCCTAACCCTAACTCTAATTCTAAGCCTGCCCTGCAATTCAATTTTAGATGGAAGTTTTTTGTTTGTTTAACCTTACTGAAAGTATTCAGTTAACTGAACAAAGATCAAGAATGTGTGTTAATATTTTCATATTTTAATCATTTATTCTTTCAGAGCTTCTTGTTAGTAACTTCAGAGTCAAGGAATTTGATGAAAAATTATTTTCAAGGTCTTTTACTAACAAATAGAAAAGTCAGACTTGCAAAATGAACTCGTCCTGTTGCAAAAAAATATCTATCTGAAGTCTGTCCAGAATGAGGAAGCCAGAAAAGATGTGTGGTATGTTGAATTAATGTGAAGCAAATGATTAAATAGCAGACGAGAATAAAATTTAAAAAGGCTGAATAAGCACAGGGATTAATGTGCAGATGGCAGATCAATTTCCTGAGACCTTATAGATGAAAGAAAAGGAAATGGCATTTATTCATTTTGTATTGTGCCATGTGCTCTAGCAAATATTTTACACATGTTCTATTCAATATTTCTTTGAACAATTTTTGTGAAAGCAAGGTGTGATTTTTTGAAATTATACTTTAGAGAAACTTTAAGTGTTCCGAAAACTTGAGAAGTTAGTACATATTTATATACACATAGATTTTCTTTACCCTATCAGCATTCTATGTAAGTATTATACATGTTACAAATATATATGAAAAAGGAAACACTTCTCTGATGAAGTTATTAGTATTTTGTAGTTAGTCTTTGTGAATAATTTATCTTGCTAGTGCTCTTAATTTGATGTATAGTCTTCACATCTTTACTCACACTTAGTAACAATTTTTACTCAGTTTCTTTTGCCATGCAAAACTTTCTAATTTGTTTTTGTTTTTGTTCTCTTTGCTGATGAAGTAGAATCATTTCAGATTCACAGAATTCATATTCTAAAGAGTTATGCATGTATTTAACTCAATGTATTTTATGGATTCTCATGTAAACCCAGGTCTTCAACCCACTCTAAATTAATTTTATATGTAGTGTAAGAAAATAATTCAACCTTATTTTATTGCATGTAACTATCCAGTTTTCCCAATACCATTTACAGAAGACTGTATATTCTACTTAATGGACCCAGATCCTCTGTTATATTTTAATTGTCCATAAATCTACAGTTTTATCTCTCTCTTCTCAATTCTGTTATACTGATCTGAGAATTCCCAATAAAATTAGGGAAAGGCCATGAACAAATAATTCCTCAAAGAAAATATACAAACGGCCAGTTGACATAAGAAAGTGTTCACTATTTATCAGAGAAAAGGAAATAAAACAATAAAAGAAAAATTTATTAATCAGTTGAATACAGTACAAATGGAAAAGGCTGAAAAACACCAGTGTTGACAGGGATATGATGTAAATTAAGGTTCTTTCTCTATTGGTGGGACTATTGCCCAGTTTGCTTCTTTAGAAAACTTTATGGAGATGCCTTCAAATGTAAGAATAGAGATTCCTGCCAGCTGCCCGCCCGTGCTGCTAAAAATCCAGCTCCAGGAAGGGAGAGAGACCCTCCCAAGCCCGAAGGACAGGGATTTAAGCCCAACCTCCGTATGTGCCAGCGGCCTTTTGGCCTGGCCTAGGGTGGGGGGCCCGGACCTGGGTCACCCGAACCCCCTCTCCCCCTTTCCTCCGGATCTCCAGGTGGGTTTCTGGGAGGAGCTCATGGGGCACCCTGGGTTTTCCCCACTCCCAGGCCGGCTCTAGAGGGTGGATCACGGGGTGTAGTTTGATCTGGGGGGAGGCAAATAATTTCTCAGCTATACTCAGGCTGTCACTGGCAATTTCATACCAGTCTACATTTTGAAACTGGCAATTTCATACCAGTCTACATTTTGAAACCGCGCAATTTCATACCAGTCTACATTTTGAAACCGCGCGGGTTGCTCCTCCCAACCATCAGTACCCCAGATTTACCCTTCTTAACTTCAGTAACACACAGCTTCAATCTCTGACCAAAGACATACAGTAGATCTTCCAAATCCCAGAACTATTTAGAAGGACACAAATCGAACACATATTGAACACATATATTTTTTGAATATTTTATGGTTATTTTCTTTAACTGCTGTAACTCTCTATATATTCTTCTACCATGATGTTTCTATCCACTTTTCATCTTGTCTTTTCTTTGTAAGCTGTTCAGTAAGGATTGTGGTGGAACTATCCCTCAGTTTGATGCCTATGATTGAACTATGTCATGGAAATTGCTGGTCTTGTTCCTATTGCCTCCAGATGCACCAATAACGCTTCGTGGCATTGATCCTTGTTTGCATAGACACATTAAAATGGGAAAACACTATACATACAGATTAGTTATTATCTAATAAATCTCATTACAATGTACCTTACACCCTGAATATTGATATAATGACCTGGCATAGGCCTCAGTTGAATGGGCATTCTCCATTCACGCTGGAACCAGGCAAGCTATCTACGAAACATCCAAGGTCTTTTATAGCAACAGTTGGAAGCAGTCCTCTACCAGGAAAGACACTACCAAGGGTGTGACATCGACCTCCTAATAAGACACTTCCGTTTACACTGAGAAGACGTGACAACAACAATGACCTGCGAGAAGACATGACAACAACGATGACCTGCTCTACAGGACATGGTTCTCTCTATTGCCCCTTAAGTGTGAGGTGAAACGAGAGGATGCTCTGCACCATCCTGACTGCAATATGGGATATGCAGACTCCAGGATCTTTAATACAGAAGAATGATACCAACAACAGAGACTATGTGAGGAATGGAGGTGTATTGCCACTACAGACTATGACTTGAATTGGACAAACTAGTTTGCCTGGAGCCTAGAGTCAGTCCTGTGCCAGGAAACTTCAGGGGTAGGATCTCCATGTATTTAGACCATAATTTGTCTTTCCATGTCCCTTATGTTTTGGTGGGCCTATGCAAACAAATGCCACTTTAATATCGTTTTTTACTATGTTCTCTTGACTCCAATCCTTAAGAAAAACAACCCATTAAAACTTTTGAGGTTAACTTAAACTAGTAAGCATGTGCATGGAACTAGATAAATGTACTTTGCCCTCAATGTTTAAAGAGTTACATAAGTCTAATATCTTTAGATTATATGGTGTGCTGCTAAGAAACAATATGTACTACAACTGGGGATTTGAGGGACAAAGTAATTGTATTGTACATGGGTTCAGTTTTGTTTTTCTTAATGTTCTTTGGCTGAAAGTTCAAGGCTGGGATATCATCGATGGAACTACTGAGAATCCTGTTTATGGGTGATTGGGCTTCCACTGTAACTTTACCCTGTCCTCTTTCTTTGCATCTTTGTTGTCATAATTAAAATAATAAAAAAAATAATTAAAAAAAAAGAAATATACATGTGTTTCTATTGTATTTTTTAGCTTAGGCATATTTAATTCATGTTCACATATATGTGTGTATTTATGTAGGATTGCTTCTATATATATGAATTGAAATTTTCATGAAAAATAGTAGTGACCCTTTTAATCCACTTTAATTTTCTGTGCTCTGAAGTCTTTGTCTAACTTACAGTAGGTACTTAAGAACTTTTTGAATTACTGTTTGCATGACACAATTGTTAATTCTTCTAATTTTAATTGCCTATTTTATAATATTTCTGATCTTACATTTAGCATATAATTAGGAACTTTTAACATCTGTTCTGGAAATTTTTCTAATTGATATATTTAGACAAATTCACTTAATAATTACTGATAGATTTAGATCTAGTATATTATTTTTTTGTTGACTATTTTCTCTATTTACCATTTACCTGTTCTGCTTTTCCTATTTTCACATGGGTAAATTTGATATTTATAATTGTATCTCGATTTATCTATTATGATTTTTACTTTATGTAGCTTTTTAATGACTGCTTGCATAGTGGCAATGCATCTACTCTAATGTTCATCGATTCCTAAGAATTCCAATGCAATAAGTGAAATTTAGAAAATACATCTGCATAGAGATAACTTGAATATCTTTCTTTTGTATTATCATTGTTGTCTTATACAATATAGCTGACAATAAAAATTGCACTACACTGAAAAAAAAAAGAATAGAGATTCCTTATCATCTAATAATTCTTTACATCTTGTCCTTAAATGCAAAATATAATAATTTTAAAAGATACAAACACACCTACATTTATTGCAGAGTTGAGTAAATAGCTCTGAAACAAGCCAAAAAATGTCCAGGAATTTGTTGCTGTTTTTAGTAATGTTTTGGAACTAATAAACTTTATTAACAAAATACTCACCTCCAGGGTAAAAAACCAATATAATAAAAATCACTAAGTCCTAAATGCCATTTTGAAAAATAATCAAATGTTTTGAAGAAAAAAGAATTCTTCTTTAAAGTACAAGTTTTTTATTCTTTTAATTTGTAGTGATATCATTCAATATATTTTAATTACATATTATACCAACATCTGTCCCTGGACAAAATGTCTTTACATAATCCATCTCTTGGTTCCTAATTCAAGAAAAGAAGAAAGTAAAACAATGGGGCTGGAGTGGTGGCTCTGGAGGTAAGGCGTCTGCCTTGCAAGTGCTAGCCTAGGACGGACCGCATTTCGATCACCCAGCATCCCATATGGTCCCCCCAAACCAGGAGTGATTTCTGAGGACATAGCCAAGAGTAACCACTGAGTGTCAATTTGTGTGACCCAAAAAATAATCAAAAATACAAACATGTCATAAAAGAAATTTTGCAAACCTTAGTGTCATAAAGGAAAAGAGATATAGAGAGAAAAAAGCAAAATGCCTGCCCCTGACATAGGCAGAGGAGGGTGAAGGGGAAGGAAACAAGGGACATTGGTGGTGGGGAAAGTGCACTGGTGAAGGGTGGTGTACATTCTATGATTGAAACTCAAGTATGAATAATTTTATAACAAATATGCTTAAATAAAAATTATTTTAAATGTTTCAGGCACTCTATCATAATTCCTTTATGATATGATATCATATGCCTTTAACAAAGTGCCATTTTTGTTTTTGTGTGTATTTTAGTTTGGTTTCTTGCAGCACACACTAAAGTGTCAATAGATATTTTTTCCCTTTTAGTGAAATCACTACTCTTCTCTGGAATACAGTTCTTGCTTTTAAAGATTGTTAAAAGGTTTTTTCTCTTTTACCTGCTTCATCTCAATATTGTAAGATTTCAAATTTTCAGCACATTTTGGTTAGCAAAGGAAACATTTTGAAATGTTTTACTTCCTTATTATCAAAAATCAAAGCATTTTTCCTTGAGAAGGGTGTTCACTATCCAGAATTAACATACGATCAGTGAACTCAAATACTGTATTTCTTGGTGGCTGTTACTTCTCATCTAAATCACCTTAATCATAAACTACAGGCTAAAGGAAACACAATTTTTTCAATGTTAGAAGTTATTTCATTTGAAAACAAATTATCTGTTTTTGCTCAAGATTTTGACAGAGAAACTTTGATTCACTTTCCAAGCCTGTTGAAGCATCGCCAAGAAAATAATTCTGATATCGACATTACGTATTTTAAAACAGCACTTTTAAATATGAGGGAAACTTTTCTCAAGAGGCTTCAGGATTTCAGAAACAGCAAAGCGACATTGGCCTTTGTTTAAAAAACCTCTGGATACCACTGTAACAGAATTAAATTTTTCTCCCTTTAATATCAACATTGGCAACTTTGAAATGCAATTGCTGGATTTAAAAAAAAAGAACTGTGGAGCTCGAAATTTGAACGTCTTTGTGCTAATTTAGAAAGTTTGGAGAAACACAAATGTGAATGTAGTTTACAGCACAAGTGGTCTGCTTTGAAAGACCTGGAGAAGGAAGATATGTTGATTTTTAACACCTGGAATAGTATTCCTGACTCATATAATCAACTAAAAAAGCTAGCGTTTGCTGTTCTTTCCTTGTTTGGATCTATATATTTATGCGAACAATCATTTTCAAGCATGAATCTTATCAAGAATAAATTTAGAAATTGTCTTATCGATGAGAACCTGGAATCATGCCTAAAATTAAAAACAACATACAAACCTGACTTAAACTATCCAAAGAAATGCAAGGCCAATGTTCATATTAGTGTTTGTGACTTTTTCAGTCATTGTCACGATGTAATTTTCTCTACATTGTAAGGCAAATTATACAAAATGTACTGTTATCAATAAATAATATCGTTCTAAAGTTTTTGTTTCATTAGTTGTGTTATTTGTATCCTCTGACCTATGTGGATACTTGCATACAGAATATTCTCAAAAAAAAAAAAAAAAAAAAACCTTATTGAAACTAAAAACAGGGTACCATCCTATGTATTTTCAGTTTTAAAAATGTGACTCTTGGGGCCGGAGAGATAGCATGGGGGTAAGGCGTTTGCCTCTCATACAGTAGGTTGGTGGTTCGAATCCCGGCATTCCATATGATCTCTTGAGCCTGCCAGAACGATTTCTGATCATAGAGCCAGGAGTAACCACTTAAAGCTGCCGGGTGTGACCCAAAAACAAAAACAAAAAAAAGTGGTTCTCAAGATAAATTTCAATCGTGGTTTTGCCGAGATTTGGCTCAGTTGAAAAAAAAGGTTGCTGACCACTGGCCTAGTCTATAGGACAATGTTATAAAGGCTCCAAAAGTGTGGGATGGAAATCAGACCTTATTTTCTGAAAATCTTGCTACCAGAATTTCTAAATTAGTTACTTCTTTATTTTTTTTTCAAAATGACCTGGCTTGTTTTTTATCTCTGGAAGTTTGAATTGTAATACTTTAAGTCTATAAAATCTACCTTTCACTAGACATTTTATAGCCTCCAGATGAAAGTTTAACTTAATTGTTTTCTTGTTATTAAATAATATACGAGTGTTATTTAAAATACAAATAGTACAATGGGCCTATATTAAAAAAGAGCTATTTGTCCTATCGGCTGTTTTTTGGTTTTTTTTTTTTTGGTTTTTGGGTCACACCCGGCGGTGCTCAGGGGTTACTCCTGGCTGTCTGCTCAGAAATAGCTCCTGGCAGGCACGGGGGACCATATGGGACACCGGGATTCGAACCAACCACCTTTGGTCCTGGATCAGCTGCTTGCAAGGCAAACGCCGCTGTGCTATATCTCCGGGCCCCTTTTTTTCATTTTCTTATATCAAATTCCTCTGCAGAGGCATCTATATTCATATATCTTATATAATTTTAATATCATAGTTTTCAAATCTGTAAATTTATGCTTTTGATTGTCCAGTTTTGAATATAATTTATCAATATATAGAAGAGGAGGTGAAGATGTGACTATAACATCTTCCTCTATGCTATACAGAAAGAATTTTTCCCAAATAATGATACCTGACAGCTTTCTCCAAAGAAACATAGATAGAAATCTTAAAAAATAATTTAATTTAATATTTTTGTCTCTCACTAGGTAATGTTCAAAAGTTAGCCACATTCTAGGAAATTATTTTATTTACTTAATGAGTTTTTGCTTTTCTGAAGTCAATTGCTAAGTACTTTGCTTTTGCCTTCCAGAGGGAAAAGAGGCATTTTCAAATTAACAAAAGACCAAAGGATTTTTCTAGAAGCATATCTGCACCTTGAGAAGCACAAAGTAGTCTTATGTTGGAGGAAAAGTAGCTCAGTTAAAAATAGAAACAGACCAGATAGATAGTAGCTAAGAAAATTGCTTTGTATGTGACTAAAATCTTTGAATCCCTAGCATTTAAGAACCCCAAACTCTACCAGGAATAATTTCTGAGCATAGAGTGATGAGTAAGCACTGAGCAGAATCAGGAGTAAGACCTGAGCATAGAGTTGGTTGTAAGTCTTGAGAACCACCAGATGTGGCTCCAAAACGAAAATAAAAACAAAATTGAAAACTGATGAGAGAAGAAAACATTCTCTACCCCAGTAATTATTACAGTAAATTGTGGTAATTATGAGATATTTGGAGGATAATTAAAAACTGCACAAGGAATGTAAAGGGGTCACAGGGTGCTAAACTTTCTAAGGTTCTTTTATTTGGGGGGGGGCCTACATCCGGTGACGCTTAGGGGTTACTCCTGGCTATTCACTCAGAAATCTCTCCTAGCTTGGGGGGTCCATACGGGACTCCGGGGGATTGAACCTCAGTCTGCCTTAGGCTAGCACAGGCAATGCAGAAGCTTTACCTCTTGCACCATTGCTCCAGCCCCTTAAACTTCCTAGGGTTCTTAAAGGTGAAGAACAAGACAAAAGCTACAGAGTAAGTTCAACATACTAAGTCCCTGTTGTTCATTTAAGGTAAAACTAAGAAAAGAATATAACACATGTGATTAAAATATCCAACCGAGAAAATAGAATAAATCATTTTATTAATAAAAAACGGCAAAAATAGAGGAATAAAACAATGGAAAAAATATTAGAAACAAAAAAGTAAAGTTGATTTATTTAAATTCAATTGATTTAGTAATAACAGTAAAAATAAACTGCCCAAATAAAAGACAAAAATTATTTGTTAGAAATATGGACCAAAATTAAAAATAAAGCAAACCAACACCCAGGCCGGAGAGAAATAATAGAGCTGGTAGTGTGTTTGCCCTGCACAGAGCTGAATGGGGTTTGATCTCTAACATTCCATACGGTCTCCTAGCACTGCCAGGGGTAATTACTGAGTACAGAGCCTAGAGTAAATCCCGAGTATTTCAGGTGTTATCTCAACCTTCTAAAAATCAACCCACCAAACCTATTTTATTCTATTTATAAGAGACAATACATTTTTTTGGTTGAGAGTTTCCCATTCACAGCTTGGAGGATCAAAGGTCAATTCTCATGTTATTTCAACAATTGTGCCTTTGGTTTAGTAATATAGTCTAATGAAGTGCTTGGGTACTTTAGTGCTGAGGACTACCAGTCACCACTGAACCTCAGGAAGAAATAAATACTTTATTAATGAGTCTATACACTAAACTATAAATTTGAGGCTGCAATTTTTTACCACAAACTTACTTCAAAATAAAATTGTATTATTTCATAAATTTTAAGTTCAGAAGTGCCAAAAAATGCAGTTTTGAGTTCAACCCTGGCACCATATCGCCCCCCCCCCCCCAATGTGTATGTTCATTGTGTCTCCCAAGTTCTAGTGAGTGTGGACATAACTACACTGCCAAGTCCTGAATACAGAGGCCTACACTGCTATATGGAGCATTGCAAGAGCAGCCCTAGTTAAAACAATAGCAAGAGTGTAAACTTTGATGCTTTAAATTCTGATATGGAGTTCCCAACTCTAGCGAAGAACAGGAGAAAAATCGTTCTATAATTTTTGTTTTGTTTTGTTTAAAGCAGAAAAGTGAAAAAGGTAAAGTGAACCTAGGTAAAACCTACAATTTTCTGCCTCTTTTGGTATGTAAAAACCACACCTGATTACAGTACATTTCCCCACTGAGCATGGGGATATGAATTATAAAGAAAACATGCTAACTTTGAGGGAGAGCTCTGAGGAGAGAGATGGGATAGGCAGTATCGGGAGAGCTCAGCAAGAAAAAAAGCACATGTTAGAGACTCATGACAGAGAAAAAGCTGTGAGGTATAAAGTGAACTGAGTGCAATAAATATCTTAACTGACTGCTTGTAAATTATTTTTCTGCCATTACACATCATCTTCAGACCCTTCTGCCTGAGAGGTTAGAAACATGGCGCCTGGGGCAGCCTCACCCAACACAAGGCTCTTTATATTTTAATATATATGTAACCACAATTAATAAAATAAGAAGAAACATTTGATGTAGGGGAACTAAATTTTTCACTAACAATAAAAACAAAGTTTGATCATATTGAAAGGGGTAGTAGAATCTGCGAACCTAAAGCTAGTAGAAATCAAATGAAGACAGAGGTCATATATTGCCAAAAAAAAAGAGAATATTCATGTCATTTAGCATGAATATTAATAGATATAATTAGAAAAATAATGTTATTCATATTTATTAAAATATACAGGCATGTAAAGATAGTACAGGAGGTAGGGCATTTACTTTGCATACAGTCAACCCAGGTTCAATCCTAAGCACCCCATATGGTCCCCTTCTCAAGCAAGAGCAGCAAAGAATAATCCCTTGAGCACAGCCAGGTGTGACTCCTACCTCTCCTCCCCCACGAAAAAAAGTACAAAGTACCAGGTTGGTTTAATGTTTCTGTTCTACTTCCTTCCTCCTAGGCTATTCTTTTTTTTTTTTTCATTTTATTTAAACACCATGATTGCAAAGTTGTTCATGATTGAGTTTCAGTCTTACAATATACACCACCTTCCATCCATGAATATTTCCCATGACTAATATCCCTGGTTTCCTTCTCACCCTCCCCACTGCCTGCTTCTGGGCATATATGTAACACTTCTCTCCCTCTCTTCATTTATTTTACTTTGTAGAACTATGGTTTGCATTATTGTTATTGGAGAGGTGCTGTACATATCACATTATATCTAGCCAACACCCAATTATTGTCCAGGTTATTAGCTCAAACTATCATTGTCATAGTGAACCCTTCTCTGCCCTAACTCCACTGCTCCTTTAAGCAAGCTTTCTACCAATGACTGGTCCTCAAAACCCTCATCTCTATTGTCTCTGTATACTAATATTATACTGTTTTATTTTTTATTATATCAAATAAATGAGTGAAATTATCCCATTTCTATCCTTTATCCTCTGACTCATTTCACTAAGAATAATACTCTCCATATACATCCATATAAAACAAATTTCATAACTTCATTTTTCCTAACAGCTGCATAGTATACTATTGTGTGGATGGACCACAATTTCTATAGCCACTCATCTGTTCATGAGCAGTTGACTTGTTTACAAATTTTGGATATTGTAAATAGTGCTACAATGGACATTTTTCTATTGTGTGCAATGGACATTTTTATATTGTGTTTTGGTGCTCCTAGAATATATCTCTAAAAGTAGGAGTGCTGTATCATATGAAAGCTCAATTTCTAGTGTTTTTGAAGAATCTCCATATTGTTTTCAAAAGGGCTGAACTAGCTGTTATTCCCACCAGTAGTAAATGAGAGTCCATTTCTCCACGCAGCTGCCCCAGCACTGGTTTTTCTTGCTTTCTGTTATGAGAGCCAGTCTTAGCAATGTAAGATAATATCTCATTATTGTTTTGACTACAATCTCCCTGATGATTATTGATATTGAGCATTTTATGTGTCTTTTGGACATTTGATATTTCTTTTTTGAATAAATGCCTGTTCATGTTGTCTTCTCATTTTTGGTTGGGGTTACATGATTTTTTTCTTTTTGGGGGGGGTAGGAACTCAGGGCTTACACCTGGATCTGCACTCAGAAATTACTCCTGGCAGGCTTGGGGAGTCATATGGGATGCTGGGGATCGAACCACAGTTGGCTGCATGGATGGCAAATGCCCAACCACTGGCTATTGATCCAGTCTCAAGAATGTTTAGTTTCTTGCTGAGTTTTATCAGTATCTTGAATATCTTAGAAATTATTTTATCAAATGAGTATTCTGTAAATAGTTTTTCCCATTCTGTGGGTAGTCTTTGTATCTTAGTAACTGTTTCCTTTGAATTACAGAAGCTTCTCAGTTTAAAATAATCTAATTTATTCACCTTAATTTTCATTTTCTTGGTGTTTCTTCCTTGAAGATACCCAAGGCTATTTTTTGTTACTTTGATTTGGGGTGGGTGGGTGGCACACTTGATGGCAGTCAGGGGTTATTTCAGGTTCTGTGCTCAAAAATTATTCTTAGTAGGCTCTGAGGACCATATGAGATGTCAGGGATCAAACCCAGTTCAACCCTGTGCAAGACAAATGCTATTCCTGTGCTATCACTCCAGTTCACTGAGCTATTTTTTAATTCAACTTTGTAATGATGGCAAACACATGAATTGACTTTCCTGAGAAAAACAATGTTGTACCATTATTCAGCTTAAGTTTGAGCAGAGTGCATCTGCCATCAGAAATAATTTTTGTGAACTTATAAAATTCTTTAGAATATGAGACTTTCAAAATAAAGTTTATTTTCTAGAAATGGGGAAAAAGAAACAGTTACAATAGTTGGAGACTTCATTTTAATTTTACTATCATAATAAATTGATCACGTACAAGTGTCATTGTGAGTGACTAGAATATGTTCTGCAGTTCAAACGCTGTCTTGAGTTTTAAACCACAGTATATAAAAGAACAAGAGGAAAATAAATCTGTCTCTAGTAATTTCAGAGCAGCCTGTATCCTTGAGAAGATTTTCTCTTACAGTCTCTCTCAGGCAAGCCAGGAGTAAGATCAGCATCTTTACTTGAAATGCTGAAATGGAGAAAAAGGGAATTGAAATTATATGACTAAAATTGATTTCCTTTTGGTAGGACTGAAATTCTGATGCAGTTCTCCAGAACCAAGGTTAAACTACACCTCATGGGCCCAGAGGAGTCTAATCTCAGTGACAAAAATAACTCTTGCCGATTTCAAAATACTTCTAGCAGAGAAAACAATGCAGACCCTCATTGCGCATTACCTAGAGAAAGAAAGATTTGGAAGATTCACTCTATACCTCTTCCTTCATAATTTCTGTATAATAAAATAAATGAAATATGATGATCTGTAAGGACCCTAGTGTTGGAGATCAAGGGAGAAATGGGGGCAGAAGTTGAGAACCCTGGGTTAGTTTGTGTCCAAAATGAACACAAAAGATTAGTGAAAGATTAGAGGATTCGCCCAAATGATCCTAATTCACCAAACCAGAAGTAAGGCCTGAGCGCTGCCAGGTGGGGTTAGGTGAAGCCCCAAATTGTTCCCTCACAATGTTCAACACTGATAATCAGAGACAGGCAGATCAAAACAATGCAGTGAAATAAGGACACTTGTTCACTATTGGAATTGTTGTCTGGTTTAGCTTTTATGAAAAACACTGTTGTCAGAAAATTAAAAATAGATCTTCCTTAGCATTTTCTCTTCTGTCCAACTATATCAAGACACAACACTTGAATCTGCAAGGAATTTGTACATCTATCTTTATCATGGGAGTATTATTCACAATAGCTTGATCTGAAAATAAGTCCAAACAATAAATAAGTAGAAAATAAACTAAATAGTATACATGTTTAAAAAAAAAAACTATGATAAAAGATGAAATCATGCTATTTTCTGCCAGCCAGGTAAAATTGATTAGAAAGTGAAATGAGTGAGGACAAAAAAAAAATATGGGATAATCTCATTTATCTGTGGAGTATTAAAAACAACAAAAGAAAACAGATTATCTTCAGAAGAAACAAAGCCTAAAATATGACAAAGAGGACATTGGAAGTAAAATAGCAAAGGAGACTGGGAACAAAAGTAGTTAAGGGCTACTGACATCCTAATAATGAGATAGTGAGTTATATTACAAACGTAAAACAATAATATGAAAATTGTTGTAAACTTCATCACCTCAAAAAATAAATGATAAAATTGTAATTAATTGGTCTCCTTAAAAGTTAGTAAATTATTTTCACAAATATCAATTTGTTTGATGTAACCTCTAAAATGTTCCTTCATGTCAAGTTTTCTCATTATAATTCTATCAATGAATTTAGAATAGCTTCTAACTTGTTTATAAAAACCCAGCTATTTGAGTAGTAAAAAAATGTAATAGAGCTACTAGAGGTTTTAAATTTTTATCTTATATTATTGCCATAGGGAAAAGCAAATAGAGAAGTTATAATAGTTTAGAGAAGGGGTCTCAAACTTGCGGCCCGCGGGCCATTTGCGGCCCTCCATACAACATTTTTGTGGCCCACGGCCGGCCTTCAAATATCGCAGTATTTGCGATTATTTGCTTACCGAATAATCGCAATAAAAACCGTATTAGTAAGAAAAAAAATCACATTAAACATTCGCATACCCCGAGCAGTTCCGTTCAGGGTATGCAAAAGTTTAATGAGATTTTTTGCGATATTTTTCTTACTAATGCAATTTTTATTGTGAATATTCAGTAAGCGGATAATCGCGAATACATTGTGCCTTGCGCAGACGGCATTTCTGCTGCTCCTGCCCGCTGTCCCTTGCATTATCAGAGGCCTAAGGGAGAGAAGGAAGAGAAGAAAGAGAAGTTTATTACAGAATTATATTTTGTCATACCTTCATCATGACTTTCGCTCTTGACAAGGGCACAGATATAACAGACACTGCGCAGCTCACAATTTATGTCCGTGGTGTTGATTAAAATTTTGAATTGACAGAGGAGCTGCTCAAAATAATTCCAATGCATGGCCAGACCACCGCTAATGAGATATTTTGGCATCTCTGTGATGCCATTGAGAATGCATGTTTGCCATGGAAGAGGATTGTTGGAATAATAACCAATGGAGCACCATCGATGATAGGGAGGAAAAATAGATTGGTGGCACTTGTTCAAAAAAAAAACTTGAAGAGGAGGGTGTAGAGAAGGCCATCTACACCCTCCTCTTCACTGCATTATCCATCAGCAGGCCCTTTGCAGTAAATACCTGCCGTGTGACAATGTGATGTCTGTTGTTGTGAAATGCATCAACAAAATCAGATCCAGGGGCTTAAAGCACAGGAGGTTCTGTGCTTTTTTAGAGGAAATGGAGTCAAAATATAGATATGTGCTCTATTTCACCGAGATACATTGGCTCAGCAGGGGAAATGACCTGAAAGTTTTTTTGATTTTTGGTTTTTTGGTTTTTTGGTTTTTGAGCCACACCCGGCGTTGCTCAGGGGTTACTCCTGGCTGTCTGCTCAGAAATAGTTTCTGACAGGCATGGGGGGACCATATGGGACATCAGGATTCGAGCCAACCACCTTTGGTCCTGGATTGGCTGCTTGCAAGGCAAACATCGCTGTGCTATCTCTCCGGGCCCATGAAAAGGTTTTTTGAGTTGAGAGAAGAAGTGAAAGCCTTCATGGAGAAAGATGGGAATGCTGTTTCTGAGTTGAGTGATCACAAATGGCTCATGGACTTAGCTTTTCTTGTTGACTTCACACATAAGCTGAATGTACTAAACAAGATGTTACAAGGCCCGGGACAGTTTATCAGTGCTGCCTATGACAATGTGAGAGCATTTTCCACAAAACTTGTGTTATGGAAATCCCAGCTCTCTCAGACAAACCTTTGCCATTTCCCAGCATGCAAGGAACTTGTGGATGCAGGCATACCATTCAGTGATGAGAAATATGTTGATGCTATTTTTAAGTTAGAGAAGGAATTTGATCATAGATTTACAGACTTCAAAAAGCACAGAGCCACTTTCCAAATTTTGTGGACCCCTTTTCCTTTGATGTGCAAGATGCCCCTCCTGTGCTTCAAATGGAGCTCATTGACCTGCAATGCAACTCTGATCTCAAAGCCAAGTTCAGGGAGATTAGTGGAAAAGCAGACATGCATGGGCAATTTTTGAGAGAATTGCCCCCCAGCTTCCTTGAGCTTTCCCGAATGTTCAAGCGCACCATGTGCCTTTTTGGGAGCACATATGTGTGAAAAGTTATTCTCCACATTGAACTCCAATAAGTCAAAGTACAGGTCTAGACTTAATGATGATCATCCTCAAGCCATACTGAGGGTCTCAACTGCTTCCTCTCTAAAGCCAAATGTGGTTCAGATTTGTGAGAAGAAGCGCTGTCAAGTCTCTGGCAGCAAGGAATAGGCAAAAGATGCCAAGTTCAGAAGAACTGTTAATGATCTTCACTCATTGTTCTATTCATGTTCAGAAGAAATAATTAAAACTGATAATAATGACGTTAGAGGACTTTATTTTGTGAAATCCCTTATGCGGCCCTGCCTCATCTCGACTTTGGCTCCTGAGGCACCCAGGTAAATTGAGATTGAGAACCCTAGTTTAGACCAATATGAGTCACTTTAAGCAAACAACAATAGCATTGGCATCTCTTCAAAGTTCAGGGGGAAATATATCAAAGGCCTGTACAAGTTGGATGTTACCATTCAAAAACTCTCTCTTCAAATATTTGTGGTCAAATGGCCAAGAAAAAAAAGCAGTCTGGTGTATACCTGCCCATAGATATACTAGGTCATACTGCCAGTCCAAATCTTTGAAACACCTTTATTTTCAATGACTTTTATGAAGTTGAAGAATTTTTATATAAAATTTGCTCTATAATTCATCTACTTGGAGACTTGACAGTACTAAATTGTGTCAAATGACCTTTAAATGTTGAAAATACAAAATTTTTATAAAGGGAATTCTTGTGAGGAAAGAAACTCTTGCAGATGTTGAATATCCATCTTGTTAAACAGAAGAAACTGCTAAAAACTTACACCAGAAAAAGATCCTCCAAACTTTCAAGTAAGCAACTACAGAAAAATCTTGTAATAGACAATTCAAACAAAAATAGTTACTTATAATTAAATTAAGATATACATAAGAGGTATCCTACTTATAAATAATGTTTCAGATTTAAATATTAAAATGATATCTGTAGAAAAAATTGTTGGACATATATTATCATAGAGACCTTTATATATTGAATGATTTCACCCTTTTATCTCCTGATTTTAAATTTGGTGAATGTCTGCACTTCCTGATTCTTGTAACATACTTTTTCTACTACTTGATTCTACTAAGTAATGATTATAAAATTTTTCAAGTTTGGACATGTTGATATAATCTAAAAGATCACTTGTCATCTAGTAATTAATTTAAAAAGTTTTATTCTTTATACATACATACATACATAAATACATACATACATATGTATTTATATGCCAATGGGTCTATTTGAATCTATGTTCTGGATGATAAAACAATGCCACAGATTGACCCTGTTTCATGCATTCTAATAATTATTGGGTTATTCCAAAAATTTTATATTATTCCTGTGTTACAGACAAAAATTTTTATGCATATATATTTTGAACTATTATAGATAGGGTATTTTGGTTTTATATTTTAAATAAAATTGTTTAATTGAATCTTAATGAATTACACAGTAATTAAAAAGTTCATTATTGAGTTTCAGCCATACAATGTTCCAACACTCATCCCTTTATCACTGTCCCTAGTCTCTATCTCTCTTTCTCTCTCTTTTTTTCTCTTTCTCCCTCTCTTCTCTACTTTCCATCTTTTTCCATCCTTTTCTCCTCATCTTTTATTCTTTTAGACACTGTGGTCTGTAATACTATTACTGAAGTGATATTATGTATCACGTTACATCTTTTCAGCATCCAGTTCTTATCCAGAGCTATCCTTTATTGTCATAGTGGTCCTTCTCTGCCCTGATTCACTCCCTGGATATTTGTTGCAAGTTTTTTCTTTAAACATGGATCAGTTCTCCTAGGCTATCATCTCTATTGACAAAAGCCTTGAACATTAAAAAGTTAAGTAATTTGCTCCATATAACATGGTGATAAAACTCAATCTAGAATTAAATATCTTGAAGGTAGAACTACTCTTGGATATTTTCATATAGTAGGTTCTACATTAATATGTGTTCTGGAAATATCCCCCAAATTTGAACAGTTTCCAACTTCATATCCTCTAAAGATTCTGATTAATTTGGCCTAAAATAAGTCAACAGCCTTACATTTCTGATTTGTTTGTGTATTATTTTAGCTCAATACTAATATTTGTTCTACTTTTAAATTAAGTTCAAGATAGCACGTTAGAGTTTCTTTGTGCTTTATGAAATTTTTTAATTATTTGGGTAAAATATAGCAAAACTATGGAAACAATGAAGATGCCCTTCAACAGACGAACGGCTAAAGAAACTGTGGTACATATACACAATGGAATATTATGCAGCTGTCAGGAGAGATGAAGTCATGAAATTTTCCTATACATGGATGTACACGGAATCTATTATGATGAGTGAAATAAGTCAGAGAGAGAGAGAGAGAGAAATGCAGAATGGTCTCACTCATCTATGGGTTTTAAGAAAAATGAAAGACATTCTTGCAATAATAATTTTCAGACACAAAAGAGAAAAGAGCTGGAAGTTCCAGCTCACCTCAGGAAGCTCACCACAAAAAGTGATGAGTTTAGTTAGAGAAATAACTACATTTTGAACTTTCCTAATAATGAGAATGTATGAGGGAAATGAAGAGCCTGTTTAGAGTACAGGCGGGGGTCGGGTGGGGAGGAGGGAGATTTGGGACATTGGTGATGGGAATGCTGCACTGGTGATGGGTGGTGTTCTTTACATGACTGAAACCCAAACACAATCATGTATGTAATCAAGGTGTTTAAATAAAATAAAATTAAAAAAAATATTTGGGTAAAAAAAATAAGAATGCCACAAAGAAGGTTAGGCCTGAAAATGATAACATAAGTGGTGCTAATGAATAGATGGCAAGTACGGTTCTTAGGGCTCTCAAATGACTAATGGGATAGTTTGTCAGGTCTAGGGTACCACAGATATCCCTGTGTGAAGTAACTGCCTAGAGTGATTGTTCAGAGCACACACAGTGCCCTAGTGTATGAGACCTAGAAAGAGAAGTGGTTAAAGGTGTAGATTTAACTGGTTGCTCAAAAAAAAAAAAAAAAAAAAAGGGAACTGACTAACATGGAATGCCTCTAACCACGGCTTGAGCTAGCTCCTTTTATTTTCAAAAAATACAAAAAACGGGGCTGGAGTGATGGCTCAGCACTAGGGTGTTTGCCTTGTATATGTCTGACCCAGCGCAGACCTGGGTTTGATTCTCAGACGTCCCATATGGTTTCCCCAAGCCAGGAGCAATTTCTGAGCGCATATCCAGGAGTAACCACTGAGATCACCGGCTATGGCCCAAAAAATTACAAAAGAAAAAAAAAAAAAAACCCTACCAAAAAAACAACAACAACAAAAAAAAAAAACCACAACCACCACAAAAAGCTATACTTATGCTTTTTTCTGAAAATTATTTAATATTGGTTCAAAGTTATAAACCTGTAACTAATTAAACCCTCACTTGCTACGTCTCTTACCAGACTGAAGTTGGTGATTTATACTTGCTGACCGTTTCTGGCTCCCACTTTTATCCCCCCCCCCACCCCCGTTGACTTCTTATTCTTTTGGCTAAATCTCAATTGGTTATTTCTTTCTCCTGAACAATTAATTTTGTGTTGCACATTCAAAAAAAGATTATAAACTCCTTCAGACACATACAAGAAGTTAAAGCACTGACTGAAGACATTAGCATCTGTGCGACACTTGGAAGACTTTGAGTCTAAATGAAAGAATTTCAACTGCTGTAGCCGTAAAAATCTTAATAATAATCATTAGAAATATAGCTACTTCGAATGTGCCCAAGCAACTAACTCCATCATGACCCACAGAAGCTCTTTTCTCTTTAACTTTCTGCTCTCTGCTGAATCATTCCTAATGCAGAGAAGCTTGGTGTTCTCTATTGTTCCCTGAACTTCTCATGGTGTCACATTTCACTCCATGTAACAGATCTGGTTATTTTCCTAAGGAGAGAATGTTTCCACTGTTGCCAGCTATTAATATTAATATCTGTTTTCACTCTGTTACTGAAGACATTTGCTTTCTCATGGGAAATCTTCATCTCACTGGAAGATGTCATTTAAGGTCGTTGAGTTAAATTATTCTTCTAAGTAGGTTTTGATTATACTGCTTTCTATAATAATTGGAAAGTGATCACCTTGACTTCTACTCAATAACATTAGGGAGGAAAAAAACCTCAGCATATGACAACTGACCTGATCACTAGAGAATAGTTAGCTTAAAATCCATTTCACTAAATCCTATTCATAATTTTAGGGCTAGAAGTGGTGACTAAAATCCTCCCCAAAATATTAGAAATTCTCTTTTTATTACTCTAAAGATGGCCTCATTTAGTCCTATGTGATAGTGCCCAAACAAATTATAATCTTATTCTCTGCCTTGATCTCTGTCTATTCAATATTCTTCCCAATAAGTACTCCAAATAAACATGGTAAAGACAAAACTCTTAAATTCCCCTTCTTACTCCCCAACTTCCTCAAATTAATTTCACTATGAGTTTTATGCTTTCACTTACTTTCTTTAAACTCTTAAGTCAATCATATTATCTGCCTTCAAAATAAACCTCAAATTCATCTAGCCATTTGTCTTAGCTGCTATCATGGCTGTCACAACACATCTCTTCCCTATTATTAATATATGTCTCTTAACAGTTCTGCTTGCTATTTCCATTCTTGCACCTCTCCATTCTTCTGAAAAAGTAAAATTTCTAAAATACCTCAGATCAAGACATTTTTCTATATATAGCCCTATAATATCTTTTCCCCCACATTGTCTTAAGTTAGAAATGCTTTGTAATTATCTGTTGCTCTATAAATTCTTATCTAAGGTTTCCTCTTTACCTCCTCCCTGTCTTCGTTAGCTTCAGTCTCACTAAGCTTATTATAATTCCTTAAATCAACTAAATTATTTATTTTTGAGACCTTAGACTCTTGAATTACTGATGACAGTAACATTTACAAATACTTTGTTTTTATTAAAATAAGCATTACCACTTGGCTCCTTCCTTTGTTCTCTCATACTCTCTCCTCTATATCTTGCTCTTTTCCTCCCCTTCATTTTTCCTTCCATCTATTCTCAGTGTAATGTATTATATATCTTTCACTAACCTGCACACATCAAAATAAAATAAATGTTACATATTTTATTATATTATAACAAAAGTGTCCTGCAAAACTTCCAATAACAAATTAAATTCTGAACTGTCAAATTATTAATCAATAAATCTAATTTCATAAATCTGAAATAAGTAGTAAAAATTATAGAAATACTGGGCCACAATGGTAGCACAGTGGTAGGGCATTTGCCTTGCCTTTAGCTGACCCAGAATAGATGCAAGTTTGATCCCCGCATCTCGTATGGTCCCCCCCTAGCCAAGAGTGATTTCTGAGTGAAGAGCCAGGAGTAACCCCTGAGCACCACCGGTATGGTTCAAACAACCAACCAGACCAAAAATAAAATTAGAAATACTAATGAATACAAAGTACATAACCAATGTACCATAACAACTTTTTTTCTACAATGCTTATGGTAATATTTATAAAAAAAAATAGCAAGTGGGGTAAATTGTTTGCCTTGCACGTGGTTGACCTAGGAGGGAACAACACGGTTCAATCTCCCAAAGTCCCATATCGTCCCCCAAACCAGGAGTGATTTCTGAGATCATAGCCAGGAGTAACCCCAGAGCATCACAGAGTGTGGCTCATAAGCAAAAAACAAAAACAAACAAACAAAAAAAGGCAGGGAGTTCTTCAGTATTTCCCCCCCTTTGGTTTCTTTGGACCACACCTAGTGACCCAAAACTCAAATTAAAAGGAACATCTATCAGCATATAGAAAACCCTGTGTTTACCCATACACTGCAATATTACTGCATCATGAAAACTATAAACAATGTGAAAAAATTGCAAAACAATTATGCTAAATAAAAAAGAAGGCATATACCCCTTAAGAGGAGAGGATATGTGTGGTGTCATTAATGTACAATTCTGAACAATTAAGTCTATACAGACAAAAATCAAACAGTTACTTAAGACAGGAATTGCCAGCTTCAGAAGAAAAAAATATGGCATATGTTTAGTCTTGAATGTACTTTGCATATGTATCAAAATTAACCTTTAATAATTTTATACAAGTTATGCATCTTATGTATGTTATATATGATTATATTTCAATGTAACTATAATAAAACTTGAATTAGAATAAACTAATAGAAATAGAAGTTAGGGGAGTTATTCAACTTGAAGAATACTTAGTGACATAAAGTTATCTGGCACAAATGTTTTTTCTTCTTTAGTCACTTTCCATTAAAAATAATAAAAATAATTTGACTTCCCAGGATAAACAAGATCAATATGAAGTATAATAAGTATCCTAAAAAGACAAGATGAATCTAATGTTAGAATTAGAAACAAATATAAAAACATGGTCATCTAATATTTCAATAATGTCTTACATTATCTAAACCAAGAACATTTTCTTCTGAATTCTTCACTTTTATGGGTGCTTTATTACATTATACCCTGAGTCTTTCTAGAAACATCTTATATTCTCCACCCCTCTTCCCCACAATATTATTATCAGAGAGTTTTTGCAGTCTTTCAGGAACATGTATGAAACTATGTGATGAAATGGGTTCTATAGGCAAACATTTGGAAAAACATGTTGTACAAGGTTACAATGTTCTTCTCCCTGCAGTATGTACATATGAGCTTTAAAAATGTTAAAATATGGCACAAATTCCATACAAGACATATTTCCCAAGCTTACATATTCATAGAATCTCTTTTCTCAGAGTTCTGAAAGACTAGTATTTCAATGAATATGTATTGCTGTTCTAGAAATGAAAAACCAACTGTGGTGTTTACCATTATAGTTAAAATAAGTGATCTCAAATTAGACTGTCTACATTTGAAGGCTGCTTCTGCTACATTTTTCCTTTATGATTTCGAATATTGTATTTATTTCTTAAAACAAGATTTCCAAACTATGCTTCCTGTGGGAACAAACTAACTAAACACACTTGAGATATTTAATATATTGATTGCTATATAGTAAGTAATCAAAGAGCTAACCAGTTTCGTGCATGTAAGAGAGAAAGACAGACAGAAAGACAGAAAGAGTTGGAGTATGAGCCAGGGATTAAAACCAGGGACTTAAAAAGGCAAGGCTTGCATTTTACCCTTGAGACCCATACCTGACACCAGTAAATTAACTATTTTTAAAAAATACCTAAATAAGAATCAGTATATAGAGTTCATGTTCCATGAATGTTCTTGAGTCTAACTAAAATCCATTTTCTTTAGAGGTCTCCTTTCAACTCTTACAATACAATTAACCAAGTTGCAAATCATTGCTATGTTTTTAACATAAAAATGAAAACATGCAAGGTGAAGAATTCTTTTAACTAAAGTTATTGTTAATAAATGTCCGATATATGTGTGTGTGTATTAAATCATCACATTGTACCACTTATATTATATGGTCTGTTGGTTTTGTTTCAACAACTACTAGTAGATATTCAGCAAGAAGATTGAAACACAATTGAACTGCTTTATTATAACCATCGTCATTGTGCATGCTTAGAGTCTAAATTTCTTGAAGGCAGACTGTTCACTGGCCTATAACCCTCCTGGTTAAGTAAGAATTGAATTGCTAAATTCATCTAAACATCCTAGGAGCTTGACTTTAGGATAATATTTCTACTGGCAAGAAAGAATTAAGATACATTGAAGTAACGGTGCTTGAGGGAATATGGAACCAAAATTATAAAGATCTAAAGCTCTAGGAAACATCTAGACAGATTTATGACAACAAATCATTAATGGCAGGTGATTGTTTTATGCTTTTCTTGATTGACAAAGGTGGAGTTATTAAACAATGATTTAATTCATTCTCACTTAAGATAATGACTGAAAACAAACAGGATAGGAGACAAAAATATTAAAATCAAATTAATAAAATGTTAAGAGGAGCTGGAGTGATGCACAGTGGTTAGATGTTTGCCTTGTATGTGACCGACCCAGGTTCCATCCCTGGCATTCCATATGGTCCTCTGAGCCTGCCAGGAGTGGCTTCTGAGCTCAAAACCAGGAGTAATCCCCGTGCACTGCTGGATTAGACCCAAAACCAAAAAGAAAAAGTGAAGATTGAAGGGGCTGGACAGGTAATATAATAGGTAAACCAGTTGCTTTGAATGCAATCACTTTGGTTGTCTCTGTATTGATACTTGGCACAAATGTGGTCCCCAACCACCACCAGAAGTTCTTCTAAACACAGAGCTAGGTGTATGCCTTGTACACCACTGAGGTGATGAGTGGCCCAAGTATCCCTCTCACTTGAAAAAAAAATATTAGAGTCAAAGGCTTCTCTGGTTGTTACATAGAGCTTGATTTTCTTGAGGCTGAAGTGGTCTTGGACTAATTACAAACATTCATCTCTACACATTTGAACACATCAATGTGCACAGTGAGTGCCAGCAAATAATGTGTTTTTTAATATCTAGTATTATCAGAAAGAGTAGTGACAATTTTAGAACTGACACTTCCACTTCAACTGTGGGGAAATGATGGGGAAAGAGTAGAGGAAAAAAATAACTTTTTATTAAAATTCAAAGCTGAATTTATTCACAGCAAGAAATCTACTTAATATCTGTAAGGACGAAGGCATGCAGAGAAGCCTATATTTATCTTTTAGAAATATCTTTAAGGAGTCAATTCGTGAGAGAGGAGTGCTCAGGAATCAAGAGATGAAAAACACCTCAACGTGAAATCTCCCCCATGTCTGCCTGCTGCAATTGTGAAGCTGCTATTTTTAGCACACATTCATGCTGCTCTAGGTCAGGGTGGGGGACATCTGTGAAAGTAAGAATGAACTGCTTGCAGCAAGACAAGTTTTGATGAATAATTACTTGAGTTATAATGTGCAGTCAAGACCAGCTCCTCAGCACAGAGTGAAAAAATGAAAATAAGAAACCTCCCAAGAGGCAGTTGTGAGATCCTCATTAGCTGCTTACTTTAATGGCATTTAACAATATTTCAGGAATGAGAAGGAATTAATTAATTCATGGGAATCTCGTTATATGTTAGAACCCATGCAGTACTATTTTCAGATCACTTTCTGTTTTTTTGTTTTGGGGCCACACCCGGCATTGCTCAGGGGTTACTCCTGGCTGTCTGCTCAGAAATAGCTCCTGGCAGGCATGGGGGACCATATGGGACACCGGGATTTGAACCAACCACCTTTGGTCCTGGATCGGCTGCTTGCAAGGCAAATGCCGCTGTGCTATCTCTCCGGGCCCCTATTTTCAGATCACTTTCTAAGCATTATTTTCTTTTTCTTCAACATTTTTCAAGGAAGCAAGAAAAGATGATTTTCCATCTTTCCCTGTAATTCTGGTAGCCCTGCTATTGTGGGTATCTTGGTTGTGAACGCACAACTAAGTAGTATGTTTGTGGATGCAGGCATGTTTAGTCTTGTGTTCACAGAGGGCCACATTCCGTTTGCTCCAGTGTTCACTCACATATTTGCTCAGCCTGTTTGACATTCTTGATGTGCTTCTTGCTTTGGGCAGGAAACATAGTCAACGGGGCATGATGCTGTACTTATTGTGGTGCCCACACATCAACATAGTAGCAAGCGTTTGCCAGAGATCACAATTTCAGTGAAGATAATCCACACACTTGACTATGATGTGGCTAGAAAGTGCCAGGTTATGTCAGACAGCATGACTGACAGGACAAACAGCAGAACTGTTGGGTCTGGTCTCATCACACTGGGACCAAATTCTCCAGCTTGTGTTTGAAAAAAACCATTACATTATCTCCCAGGGTCCCTTTTTGATATTTTTCTAATTAATTAATTTCTAAATCCTAGATTTTCTACTAAGTATAAAGATTATTTTATAGATGTCATGTTTAAGAACTGCATTTAGGAAAAGTTCTCCTGTTCCAGACTTCTTAAACTGTCTGTAAAGTAGGTACTAAGTTCCTCTATTTTTTGTTTGTTTGTTTGTTTGTTTGTTTGTTTTTGAGTTACATCCGTTGATGCTCAGAGGTTACTCCTGGCTATGCACTCAGAAATTACTCCTGACTTAGGGGGATCATATGGGATGCAACAGAATTGAACCAGGTCCGTCCTAGGCTAGTGCTTGCAAGGCAGATGCCTTACCTCTAGCACCACTGCTCTGGCTCCAGCCCCTAAGGTGTTTTCATTTTTATGCCTGTATTTGAAATACTCAAGGTTTCTCTTATCTTATTTTCTTTAACCCACGGAAACAGCACCTGGTCAGCACTAACCTCTGATATATCTCAGAAATTTATAATAGATGATCTAATAATGCACCTTTAAATTTGGATCTAGTTTTAGGGAAATCTGAGTTATAGCTTCTAATATATAAAAATATGCTTCAAGGCCCCGCTCCATGCTGCAGGACCACAAACTAAGCATGGACCTCTTGCTGCTGCATCTCCAGACAGGGTAGATTTGAACCAAAGATAGTCTAACTTATACATATAGGTCTAGTCAGCTCAGACTTAACACCCAATCTCCTCTGATAATCTATATCTTATAAAATAGAATAGCAAAAACATTAAAGCAGATTGTAATATCCCTATCATACTTAGACAAATCATCTGGCTAGGAAGAAGAGCTCTAAATTGGATATACCTTCAAGTACCTCTACTACAATCAGTACAGCAGATCACTTTCCTAAACAACCTGAAAACTCAATGTTCAAAACTACCAAATGCAAAGAAATATGGGTAAACTTAGGAAGACACTAGCAGCTAAGGAAATGGAGAGAAATACTATCAAGTTTCCAAGTCCACCAAATCACACAGCTCAATAGATGAGTACCTAAAATCATCAATGAATGCTCTAGCAAGGAAATCAAGGAATCACTAGCCTGCAAAATTAAGAGATCTATAGATGAACAATTCAACCAACTCAAAGAAGAACTTTTACAGAAGATAAAGGATCCATACATTTGGAATTAGGGAAATAAAAACCATGTTAGCAAGCCATAAAAGCAGAATTACACAGTTAGAAGAATGCATAGAGGAACTTGAAGAGAAACTTCAAAACAACAATGGCAAAGAAGTCAATAAGAAAGCAGGAGACAAAACATTGGAGAAAATTTAGTTCAATTCTTTGGGGCTGAAGATATAACTCAATGGACTAAGTGCGTATTTTGCATTTATAAGGCCTAGATTTGCTCCCCAGCACAATAAAATACAGAAGTGCCTTTGGTGTTATTTTTGAACACCAACCCAGAGACCCTAAAACCAATCTCCATTTTCCCACCCTGTTCCAAAAAATTTTCTTACAATTTTTCCATTATAAAATAGTTAAATATTATTTCATTTATAGTATATACTTTCAAATAATTTAGACTTGTAATTTTGCTTTAACTTTCTTAAGACAAGAAGGATAAATATTACTTATCTTTGGGGATCATCACCATAGGGTACCCTAAAACAATGGAGGGAAATGGACATTCTGCTGGGGGTGTGGTGTAATCATTTCCAGAAACAGGAAAACATTTTCTCCTCCATAAAGGCAGCATATCACAAAGGGCCAAGAATTAAATTACACTGTCAATGCACAGGTATCAAGCAGTAACCACCTACTCTCTCCTATGCATTTGTATTAAATATTAATCAGGAATTCATCTATATTTTATTCAGGTTCACGAAAACATATAGACTAGAACATCATGGTGAGTTCAGATACTGAACAATATTGAAATCAAATTATGGACACAAAAATGAAAAATGTACTAAGAAAACAATACTGTGAGTTTAGGATTAGAATAGTGTCAACATTATTTAGGATATGAACCTTATGGAGAAGTTCATGAGTTTTTGAGAAACACTTCATTAATACAATTAAAATTAATTAGGAAAATTATATATGATTTAGATGGGCTAGGATGTTTAGATTTTGGTCCAAGATTTATCATTTTCTAACAATGGCTAAAATCACTAGTCAGATTAATCTAATGGGTTTGAATTTCTTATGGAGAGGTTTCATGAAACTAAGGCAATAGTGTTAAAATTTAAATTTCAATTGTGCTTACCTGCTAAAGAAGTGTAAGTCTATCATTGAAAAATGCAAATCATCTGCAAGTTTCATACCCTTAGTTTTGCAGGTTAGTTATAAGATGCCTGCTCTCATAGTTGTGAAGATTAAATAAAATATTTTAAAGTATTTAACTTGCAGTCAGAACTGAGAAATGTAACTTTATTTCTTTTTTTTTTCAACCAGGAAAAATTATTTATGAGATAAGTAAAGCCACTTTTGAGATTTAAGAAAAAATGAGTATCAGTTGTTACTAAAATGATCTCAATTATTGTATCCAGGGGTTAGTAAGAAAAAATACAGTCAGCCATTTAAATACAATTTTTTAGGAGACTTTGAATGAAAATGAAGTAGAACTACAAAAAATATATACATATTCAAATTTTCATTTTATATCTCAGTCTGTGTTCGAACTAAGGACAAACAAACATATTATTTTTTAAAGATTTATTTTTTTATGAAGAATTATTTATTTACAGTTTTTGGGCCACATTCAGTGGCACTCCCAGGTTATTCCTGGCTCTGTGCTCAGAAGTCACTTCAGGCAAGCTCGGGGAACCATATGGGATGAAAGGATGGAACCTGGATTCATCCCAGGTCAGCTTTATGCAAGGCAAACACCCTACTTCTGTGTCATCACTCTGGCACATATATCCTATTTAAAATGTAATAAATCCACAGATGCTTGACCTCATTCAGTATCTGTCTTCCTTTTGACTTTTTTCCCTTTACACTCCACCCTTCAGTTCCAGTCACACAGTAGTTGCCTTGTTTCATTTTTACTTACAGCTGCATAATATTTTATTGTGAATATGTAGTGAATTTTCTCACTTATCTATGGGATATAAAAATAATGAGAGAAGGAAGGAAGGTTGGCAGGGAGAGAAAAGTAATGGAAAAAGAGGGTGAAAGGAAGAGAAAAGATAGTATTGAACATGAAAAACCTCTGACTTTGGATGACAAAACTCTACTAAAAAGTTGGAGAACAGGGGGAGTGGGAGAGATGGACTGGGTGACATATTGACTATATTCGAGTGCAGTAACTTTGACAATACTATGAGTTACTACTAATGTAACCATAGTACATAAACTACTAAAAATAAAAACTAATATTTTTCAGCAATGTTGTCCTTTATTGTTGATACTTCATGGGAGTTTTCTTCCTGTCTGGGACTCCAAAAATTCTTTTCTTTTAATTGTTATTCTTTCTATTTTTTTTATTTTATTTAAACACCTTGATTAAAACATGATTGTGGTTGGGTTTCTGTCATATAAAGAAAAACCCCCATCACCAGTGCAGCATTCGCATCACCAATAACCCAAATCTCCCTCCTCCCCACCCCACCCCTGCCTGGACTCTACACAGGCTTTCTATTTCCCTCATGCATTCTCATTGTTAGGATAGTTCTCAATGTAGTTATTTCTCTAACTAAGCTCATCACTCTTTGTGGTGAGCTTCATGAGGTGAGCTGGAACTTCCAGCCCTCCTCTCTTTAGACTTTAAAAATTATTGCAAAAATGTCTAACATTTTTCTTAAAACCCATAGATGAGTGAGACCATTCTGCGTCTTTCTCTCTCTCTGTGACTTATTTCACTTAGCATAACTAATTTTTAAAGTAATTCAGTTTCTGTTAAGCAAACCAATAGAGACTATATGTGATAAATCAAACTAAAAAATTCTGTTTCAGGATTAACCTAGACTCTGTACAGGATAAAATATATTCTAAATCTGTTTGTGTTAACTCAAAGGGAAAGAGCAGCTTCATGTAAAATTAGCCAAATCTCCAAGAGTTTTTTATATTGTTTAATTTTTAATGTTTTGGTTTTTTGATCCACTCCCGGGAGCACTCAGAGATTACTCCTAGTTCTGTGCTCAGAAATCTATCTGGGCTGGCTTGAGGTACCATATGATATGCAAGGTCTGCCCTGAGTTGGCCACATGCAAGGCAAATATCCTACAACTGTGCTATCTCTTCGGCCTTCCAAGTCATTTTTAAAATATCTCCTTTTCAGTTAAATTTTGAATAGAGGGATGTGACAAATGACAAAGGAACTGTAGCATAAGATTTCTAAAGATCAAGCTGCTGAGGCAATTTACATGTTAAAGTATTTCTTAATATTCAGCATCATAAATGACAAACTTTACCCAGAGAACTTATACAGGGACCTCCAACCCCAGAAAGCAGAATACATGTTCTTCTCAAATGCTCATGGAAACCTTCTCTAGAATAGACCATGCCGTAGGGTATAAATCTACCTTGCACAAAGTCACAAATAAAAAAAAATATTCGAAGTACCTGATACAATACAGGGGTGGAGGGCCCTGTATAAGTTCATTAGTCCTAGTTCTTCTAATTTCTCATTTAGGGTTCTTAAGTCTTTGCTAGTTTTCTGTCTAGTGGTGATGATGGTGTGTTGAAGTATCCTACAACTCTCATATTTTCTTCCATATATTTCTACAGGTTTGAGAGCAAATGCCTTACATATTTTGCTGGCTCTGCAGTTGTGCATAAATGTTGATCAGAGTTAGTACTTCTTGATCTACAGTTCCCCTGATCAATAAGGAGTGACCCTCTTTGTCTCTGAGCAATTTGATCTGATAGAAGAATGGCTATTCCATCTTTTTGTTGTTTTCTATTGGCTTGAATAATTGATTTCCATCCTTTTATTATAAGCCTGTGTCTATCTTGTATTTGTAGGTGTGTTTCTTGTAGGCAGCAGATAACTGGATTTTGTTTTCTGATCCAACCCTCTACTATCTGTCTTGTAATGGGAGAGTTTAGTTCATTGACATTTAAGGAGATTATTGACAGAGATAGCTGTTCTGATTTTGTATTGTGTAAGGTGGTTGTTGTTACAATTGGGGGTTTGGATTGTGTAATTTTTCTTGAGTAGTTCATTTAGAGTCGGTTTGGTTAACACAAGTAGTGTGAGTTCTTTTTTGTCTGGGAATGTTTTTAGTCTGACTTCCCATATGCATGAGAGTTTTGCTGGGTAGTGGACTCTAGGTTGGAAGTTTTTTATTCAGTAATTTGAATATGTTATTCCACTCCCTTCTTGCTTGAATTGTTTCAAATGGGAGATCTTGTTTGATTATTATCTCCTTTCTATGTACTTGAGGTTTTTTTCTCCCTTATTGCTTTAAGGAATTCATCTTTCTGGTTTTTGTGTTTTGTTTTGTTTTTGCCATCTTGGTGTTGGCTTATTAGGGTCTACTTTATTAGAACTTTATTAGACCCCCCCTTTTTTTGCCTATTGGATTTGTACTGGTGCATCTTTCCAGAGGGTGAGAAAATTTTCTGCTATTATTTCTCGTCCAACATGTTCTTCCCCCTTTCCCTGTTTCTTCCACTTCTGTTATTTCTATAATTCGTAGATTATGTCTTTTGATTTTGTTTATTAAGTATTTATCATTTTCTTCCAGTGTTTTACCTCTTATTTCCTTTTTGGCTTCTTTGTCATTTTTGTTTTGTAGTAGCTTTTCATTAAGTTCCTCTAAGCAATTCTCCAATGGTGTAATTCTGCTATTATGGCTTGATAAAATGTTTTTTATTTTCTATATTTGTATGGATTCTTTCATCTCCTGTAAAAGTTATTCTTTGAGTTAGTTGAATTCTTCATCTATGGATTTCTTAATTTTGCAGGCTAGTGATTCCTTTATTGCTATTGCTATGACATTCATTAGCCATTTTTGGATTCTCATCAATTGGGCTCATGTATTTTGGTGGACTTGGAAACTTGTTAGAATTTCTCTATATATCTCCAGCTAGTGTTTTCCTTAGTTTACTTAGTTTCCTTAGTTTACCCATATTTTTTTGCATTTGGTGGCTCAGATTGTTAAATTTTAGGGTTATGTAATAAAGCGGTGTGCTGAACTCATGTCTTAGAAATGATTAGAGGTATATTTGATTTTGAGTTTATTTTTCATAGTTGAGTGAGTTTGTCCAAGTATGGAAGAGGTATTACAAGTTTTATAGGCTGTAGATTATCTGAGAAGAGAAGTGTGTGGTCTAGCCTGCCTAGACCTGTATGGTATATAGACTCTCTTGTCTAGAGAGTTGGTGAGGGAGAGGTGGAAGGTTGGGAGAAATGGCGTGGACCACGCAGGGTTTGGCCCTGTCCTCAGGTCTCCACCCTTCTCTGCCTCCTGTGGCATGGGCTGGATCCCTTCTCTGGAGTGCCACCCTAAGCCAGCTGGCACTGTCTGCATTGGGTATTGCTCCGCCCTCCTCTGTTACCTGTGACAAGGTGCAGGGTTCCTTCTTGGGACTGTGGCCCTAAGCAGGGCTGATGGCGGTGATCAAGTCTTTTGTTATTATGAGCAATTTTCACTCAAAATGAAAACATCTGAATATACATGTAACTGAAGAAAATAGACTAATTTTCTCTAGGCACTGACATTTATAGTTTTTTCTCCCCTTGACTGATAAATCTGTCTTTTCTCACTTATATTTACAAACAATGGCTTAGTTTTCATTACTAATGACCTATTGCATATCTGGTAGTTGTTTTGAGAAAATGTTTTCAAAGATCTCATCACTGGGAAAGTAGATTTCAAAGTTTATTTTCAACAGGAAAAAAATAATTATAACTATGCATGACAGTACAATCGAGTATTGACTTGAAATATATGTATCTTTGTGTAAATGCATAAGTAAGGAATATTTATGTTGCATAACAAAAACTATATTGTAAGGGCCCGGAGAGATAGCACAGCGGTGTTTGCCTTGCAAGCAGCCGATCCAGGACCAAAGGTGGTTGTTTCGAATCCCGGTGTCCCATATGGTCCCACGTGCCTGCCAGGAGCTATTTCTGAGCAGACAGCCAGGAGTAACCCCTGAGCACTGCCAGGTGTGGCCCCCAAACAAACAAAAAACAAACAAAAAAAAACAAAAACTACATTGTAAATAAATTACATTCTGTTATTAAAATGTTAAAAATGCAAGGAAAATTAAGTAGGTAAATGTTATAAAAAGAAAATCCATTCTTTCTTGAATCTTAAACAAAGATTTTACTTTTTAATAATTATTCTTATGTGGTATATAAAGTAACACAGCAAAGAACAAATATTCAAAGCCACAGAAAGTTAAGATCTGGTCTTTAATACGAAGAATATAACTATAAGGGCGTTGAAGGACTGAAGATAGGAACAATGCAACATGGTGGAGGGAAGCTGACACTCTAGTAGAAGGAGTGGTGTTGGAATAATTTGGGTAGGAAACTGCCATTATGAAAATGTAAATCATGGTAAATTTCAAAAAAATAAACCAACTTTATTTCTGACGCTATTGTGTGGAACTATTCAGAAAAAAGATAAAGTTTTACTTTCCTATATTTATAGTAAGCATTTTGATATATAGAAGTGTACATTTTACTAATTGTCCAATATCAAGGTAACAGTATATTTTTTCAGGACTATCTAACATTGTCAACATGATGCTGATGTAAAGCAATAAAAACTAACATACTTTCCAAAATTTCAAGAAATGGAGAAGAGAAATTATTTTAAATATCTTCATATATAGACATTGAGAATTGTTTTTGAAAATAAACTGGTCTGTGTCTTTCCCTCTGATTTATCTCACTTAGCATAATCGATTCCATTTACATTCATATTAGGGAAATTTCATGACTTCATCTCTACTGATGACTGCATAATATTTCATTGTGTATATGTACCACATTTTCTTTAGCTAGTCATCTGTTGAAAGGCATCTTGGTTGTTTCTGGAATCTGGCTCTTGTAAATAGCACTGCAATGAAAATAGGTGTGAGGAAGACATTTTTGAATAATATTTTTGTGTTCCTAGGGTATCTCCTAGGAGTGGTATAGCTGGATCTTATGCAATCTCAATTTTCAGTTTTTTTGAGGAATCTCCATATTGTTTTCCATAAAGTCTGGCTTAGACAGCATTCCCACCAGCAGTGAATGAGTGTTCCTTTTTCCCTGCATCCCTGCCAGCACTGATTGAGTCTCACTCATCTATGTGTTTTAAGAAAAATAAAAGACAATACTGAAATAATTCCCAGTGATGAGGGCCAGAAGGACTGACTTACCATATGAAGCTCACCACAAAAAGTGGTGAGTGCAGTTAGAGAAATAACTACACTGGAAATAGAAAGCCTGTCTGGAATACAGATGGGGGAGGAGGTAGATGGGGACATTGGTGATAGGAATGTTGCACTGGTGAAGGGGAGGTGTTCTTTTTATGCCTAAAATCCTACTACTATCATGTTTGTAAACATAGTGTTTAAATAAAGATATTTTTATTAAAAAAAAGAAAATGAAGTGGTCTAAGGAATTAAGTCTCCTTGTTAAATAATACTACAAATATTGATGATTTCAATAACAGTAAAGTAAATTATATATAAATAAGAATTATACATCTGTGTGTCAGTTATATACTAGAAGCTGTGTGAGAGAAGTTGATGCAGTGTGACTTGAAATGTTTCTTTAATATATATATTTGAATTTGTACTGATTACAGAGGCTAGGGTGTTAGGCTAAACCCACAGACACATGAAGACACCAAAGATAGATAATTAAAAATAGAAAATTTAAAAGCTCAGTACTGAGGACCACAGAACAAAATGTCACCAAGGGTCCTAAGCTGTCCATTAGCACATTTTTATAGGTTTTCTTACACAAAGGCAGGGAATGGAGACAAGGTCACATTTCTACCTCATTGACATATGGTGGGGTTACAGAAAAGAAAAAATGGTCATAGTACCCAAGACATTCTGGCAAGCTTTTTTTTTTCTGCTGAGAAAACTTTTAGCTTTTATTTATTTTCCTTTTTTAAATTTTATTTAAACACCATGATTATAAAGTTGTTCATACTGCAGTTGTTATTGTTTTTACAGATAGATAAAGTTGTTCATGAAGGTTTTTGACAACTCTAGCATATAAGTATTTTCTCCCTTCATGTGCATTCAAAACCACTTGAGGGCTAGTAGTCTTTTTGAGATAGCCCATTGCCAGTTCAATTCCTCCGGGGCTGTTTTTACAACCCACCTGGTATGTGTCCATTTTGATGTTAACTCTTTCTTTGCCATATCCTACTCCTATTTCTAAACTCTTCACTGGGCTGAGTTATACTATTCAAGAGAAGTAAGATATAACTCCTGTAAGGAGGCTAACTGTTAATTCTTGCAGACCTCACCCCCGCCCCTTATCTTGTAACTAGATGAGATCATCAGACTTATACAGGCGAGCAGCATCTAGCTGATCTAGGTTATATCACTGATTTAATACTACTAAATCTTGCAGACACAAAAGTGCCAATAGATTAATAATGCATAGGAAGTAATAAGCATAGATGACCCACAACTGCTATCATGAGATTAGCAAGCCATGCCACCTACTGAAGAGTGATTCAAACTAATTAATTCCCTACCCTATTTGCTCTTCCTGTCCTGAAGCCTCTTTCTTAGTTGTCTCAAATCATGCCAGAGTTCTTCAGAGTTATTAGTGTAGAAACACAAAGTTTCTTCAAGGGTCATACACAGTCTACTTTGTTTTAGTAACAGTAGATCCAAACTCCTTCTGTTCTGCAGGGTCACTTCTGCTAAGAAGCTCAGAGAGAGTTACAAATGTCCGAAATTGGACTCTAAGATTGCTAGGTCAGTATCAATTAGGGCACACAGCTTCTTCCAATTCTGATCTGAATTCACAAGTATCCTGTTTCCTATAGCAGCTGAGAATTCAATCACCTAGCTGACCTCGAGGATCAGCATAGAAACTTGGCACTGATGGAAGAGTCCTAAATATTCAGCTGATGAGCTCTCTAGGCCTACTGACACTCCCACTCCACCAGTAGTACAATGGTGGTTCTGGGTTGATATCCAACCAACAATATTTGACAGTCTCCAGCATCTTAAAGATAAAACTATTCTGGATTCCTAGTCTCTCTTCTACATCGTGCATGATGGTGGGACTTACACTGGCAACCTCAAGGAGAGTTGAACTTCTGGCTAGCTCCTCTTCCTCATTTGCCTTAATTGATGCTTCCCTTCTATTAGGGTCCAGAATCGAAGGACTAGACCACAGACATTGGAGTAAAGTTTAAACTTTTGTTCTGCCTGCCAATGGCTCCTAACTGACCAGGTCAGGGTTCTTCTGAGAAGAAAAACCATGCCCAAGGTCATGAATGGGATTATATAGGGTAAAGGTATAAGTAGGCTCTATATTTTTGATGATCTTTAAACTGAATGGCTGTTTGTCTTGGGATATTTTCCTACTACTGCCTTGTGTCCCTTCCAGATAGGTTTCCTGATATGGTTAGGTATCTTGGGGCAGGGTAAATGGAAACAGGCTTGGAAAACTCAGCATGTGGCTCACACCATGGGGTTCTTTACAAAATAGCATCTCTTTGTTCAGACCCTAAAATAGGTCTGCCATGTGGCCTTTTCAAAAAGTATCCCTCTTTGTTCAGAAACCAAGTCCCAATACCTACTAGGAAGTAAGTCCAGGCTCATTCTCTTAAAGGCCCTACTGGTTCGATTTGTGAAAAGATAGCCTTTGTTTTCTGCAAAGTAAACAGCACTCCCAGAACACTACCTAAGGCCTCTAGCCTTAATCCTTTTGTCCTGCCCCCTAAAGCATGTCCCCATGTCCTTTCAACCTGAGTCCAACCAATTATGCAAGACTGATTTTCCTATTGTCTACAGGAGAAGTCAGTCTCCCTGCCACATTCCAGAGGACTATCCTGGACCAACCTCCCCCTACCCCATTTCAGAGGACTTTCCTGGACCAGCATTAAATGTGTTTGTCCTTAGGGTGACCTCCCTGTCTTGGATCTGCACTCTTGGGGGGGATACCTACTTTTTATTTTATAGCTTGTTCATTGTTCAATAATGTTTCTACCTCATTAGTGGGTGATCTTGGAAAACATAATCAGAAACTCCAAACAAATTGCACAAGTCAAAGTTTGGGATAGATCTCCCCAGGATGACAATTTGACCCATAATGCCTCCATGAACAGTGCTGGTAAGAGTCCATGTATAGTCCAGAAGCAAATGGGGGTGTTCATTCCTGCTGGTCTTCCAAGTCACTGCTATCAGCAGGAGCATCAGAGTGATCTGCATTTTGTCCTGGTTCTGGGAGCTGAAGAAGCTGAATCCTCTATACCATTGCCAACTCTTTTTTTTTTTAGGATAGGCTGTAATTCCTGCAAGGATTTAATGATCTCTTTGGGAGTATTAACCAGAACATTTGGCAGCTGGATGGGAAGGACAAGGGGGGCCTACCATACACAATTTCAGATGGGAAACCTTGCCCTTAAAAATGCCAGAGGAAGCCATAGTCTTTGCTCTTTCTTTCCTTTCACCACCACCCATCCTCTTCAAATGTTAGGGTCCAATTCATTCATGTCACTTGCCACAAACTCTGGGGTAGATAGGCACAGTATAATTTTCAATGCCCTTAGCTAGTTGAGTTCCTGTGCTCCCTTTTGTCCTTACTACCCTGGCAGCTTTCGCTGACCCTCTTGTTTCACATTTTCCCTAGAGATTTCAATACCTTGGAAGTCATTAAAGGGTGTGTAGGCAAAGGTTCATCTTCTATAACTTTTTCAGGCCAGCAAAGGACTGTAGACTGTGCCTCCCAAAAAGGGTTGAACTCTCAGGCAATTGTAGCTTTTAATGGGTGTTCAGGAAATTGACTGGTTTGAATTTGTCAACATCTGAAAAAGATATATTATTTATACAAAGGAATACCATTTAAAACAATCAGGTCCTTGAGCATTAAATTGTCCTTTATATCTTGGGAAGACAGAACAGCAGAATATTCTCTCTTTGGGATGGTGACATAGAAGTTAACGTTACAGAAACCAAAATATCATAGGACTATACCTGTCCCCTGAGCATTTCTGCATCTGTGGAAGTACACACTGCCAATCATTTTGAGGATATGCTTTCTAGTGCTTACTGGTGTTCCTGGGAGAGAAGGCCTAGGATTGCCACAAGGTTCTATAATAGGCTATAAAGCACAGCTCTAAGTAACTTCTACTGTCCTATTTAGCCTGCCTGGTAAAACTCTGGCTTCAACTATCCTAGTCAGACAAGTAATATGTACAGATTTTAGTTCCTTCATGAACACAAACAGTACAGTAATACAAACAGTAAGTATACTTTCATATGGGTTATTCAAGGGGTTCCTTTAAGTTAAACCCAATAGAATTCATTTAATTCAGTAAATTACAAAAGGTAGTTTTTCTCTCCACCTTTGCCATCTTGCTGTCTTGCCAAATGACTGAAAAAATTTGACTTGTTCCTTTTGCATAATCCAGGTGAAACTGGATAAATATCCATTGGGGTGCCCCATTATTTACAGGCAATTTCTGGGGATTGTTTAAGGACAGGGCAGGTTTTTTCTATTAACAAAGGCAATAATCATTTTCCTGTCATGTCAGGATTACCCAGTCATGGCCAATGTAAGATTTTATTTCTGTATGAGGGGTAATCTCCACTTTAGAGAGGAACACATCCTACCTGCATTTATGCAAACCAAAATATTTTCATAAAGCATCATAAAATACTGAAGGTGCCAAAAATAGAGGAAAACAAATGTTTTCTAATTTATAGAAAACAGAGATTATAAAAAATTCCTTTTGGAAAACCTTAATTTTCTATAATTTCTAAAGGTCCAATTTTCTAAGAGCATAGTAAAATAATTCTAGAACAGCCAAGCTCCTTTTCCATAGAATTATTTGTAAAATTTAGATAATTTCTAATTTAGAGACACACTAATCTTTCTTCATCCTGGCACCCTCATGCATCCAGCTTGGAGCAAAGGACAGGGCTGTTCTTGCTCCAGCCTCTCTCAGGGCTTCTTTCTATATCCTCTTCCCCACAGGGCATGCCAGCTTCTGGTTAGCAGCCTAAAAACTAGAGTTGCTGTTCTTGGAGGGAAATTTGAAAATTTCTTCTGTCAATTTGGAAACAAATTGCTAGACATTCTTAAACCTAGCAGTAAAAATTTTTTTCTGGTATTTATTAAAGATCTTTAAAATAGTTTTATAACTTTTCCATCTTTGGAATATTCACAATCATATACTATTATATTTTGAAAACCTTTACTGAGATTACAATGGACCATTGAGCAGTTCACACTTATAAAGCTATCTTAAGACCAACATTGAGCTTTATGTGGCCAAGTTGACATGGAATTGAGTTACCTTAACAATATAATGCAGGGGCCAGAGAGATATCAAGGAAGTAAGGCATTTGCCTTGCATGCAGAAGGTTGGTGGTTTGAATCCCAGCATTCTATATGGTCCCCTGAGCCTGCCAGGAGAGATTTCTGAGTACAGAGCCAGGAGTAACCCCTGAGTGCTGCTGGGTGTGACCTCAAAACCAAAAAAAAAAAAAAAAACCGATAACAATATAAAGCATTCACATGAACTGAGTAGATTAATTAGCAATGGTGTCTGAAAAAAGCTAACCACAATGACTTGCAACATTTTCTAATTCTTCATTCTTAGAAACATCTTATGTTAAGAAAATAAGACTTAATCTTCACTTGAAAGTTAAAGTGGCCATTTTGTTTTCTTTAATTAGTTATCAGCACTTTACTAATTAGCACACAGAAAGAAATTCTCTAGGTTGCCTAAAGGAGGAAGAGCTTCCAGGTGTTCCTAAAGGTACTTGGATTCCTGAAGGTGTCAGTGCCTTCCCAAAAAACTCTAACAAGGGAGTCCCCTGAAAGACTACTTTCCATACTCAGATAAAAAGAGCAAATTCATATCCTTAATTAGTGATTGGATCAATTCACATTATTTCCAAAATAACATATTCCAGTAGAAATCACTAAAATTAAAGCTGCTCTTTGTAGTTTGCTTGTATTGAGTTTTAAAACGTCTATGTTTTAATTTCCCAGTCTGTTTTTGTCATAGCTGTTTTTTAAACAAAGAGTCAACAAAACCATAAATTTAGAAATTCTAAATGGCAGAGTGCTAAAAATGAGAGAGTCCTTGGGCTTTGTCTTCCTTAATCTCCTTAGATTTGTCTCCAGAGGATTTTAGTTTCTAAAGTCGCACAATGCCCAATGCCTGAATAGTACTTTATAACAGCCAAAGACCCCTTGTATTGGTATGATTTGTATTTAGCATCTCTCCTGATGGTCTCTAGTCAACTACCACCATTGAAAAGGGAGCAGAGACAAGTGACAATAGCAACAGTAAAAAATTACAAAAAAAAAAAAAAGGCAAGGCAAAAAATGTCCTAATGCTAATGCCACTTGCACAGGTCTATAGACTTCTTTCCACTACGACCTGACTAACAATGCCTGAATACTAAATATACAGACAGACAGACAATGATAAATTTATATATATGCAAACGTGTTCATTGATAGATTAAAGTTCCTCTTCCCCCTCTAAGAATGGCAGAAGGGCAACTGAGGTTCATAAAAAATACAGACATTTCCAAAGTAAATTGAGCCCTGTCAGCCAAACTGCCTTGTGTATCCTTACCCTCTCACTCTGCTCCTGGACCTTGCTTCTAAGGAAGAAGATACGGAGCTCTCCTTGTACTAGGCCTACAAATTAAGTTATGCAACAAATATATTCAAAAGAAAACCACAGCACATAAAAGCACAAAAATTTTCCCTAGTGTTGGGAAAACCCAAGTCATATAGAGGTCACCAGTGTCATCTCTGGGAACCTTATCACATAGAATTCATGACTGGACCTAGCGTTTTCAAAGGGGACCTTATAGGGTCTGATGAGACCAAAAGTCCCCAAGGCCAATCTCCTGATTAAGAGAAAGTCTCCCTGTTGAGACCAATATCCCTTTCAAAACCAAACCTCCCTGAGGCTGATCTCCCTTTTGAGACCAAACCTCACTCATGAGGCCTTAGCCTCCCAGAAAAGACAAGAGCCTCCGAAGTTTTTCTTTATTTGCTGAATCCCACAACAACCAGAATCTTGAGATCAACTCAAACTATACTTACCAATTTGAAGACACAGGTCATCGTTGAAGTCCTAATAGTGTCTTTTATTTTTTGGCTCACATGGAGAATAAAATAAGAATGAAAACTAAAGTCAAGAAAGGGGAATACAACAGAGAGAGGTTATTGGGAAACTCTTTGATACATGGTCTGACTCCTTGTCTAGTATTAAGGGTCGCTTGGCATAGAATGTCAATATTATCCATAGTGCTTGGGAGTTGAAATTCTCAAGAGGGACAAATCTCCATTAAGCCATTATGTGACTTACAGAATCACAGGTTAGAGCCCAATCAGCTATAGCCAATCGCTGCACATTTACCAAAACCACACCCAGACACAGCCATACCAAAGAAACAGAAAAAGTGTTCCACTCTCTTGGTCACAGTCATGAGATGTACAGATCTCAGTGGAACCTCCAAATATTAAGACAGACCCACAGAGATACTGAGACACCAGAGATAGAAAGTTAAAGAATAGAAAATTTATTAGCTCAGTACTGAGGACTTCCAAACAAAGTGACTTTGAGGGCCCTAGCTGTATATTACCATGCTTTTTATGTTTTCTAACACAAAGACAGGGATGGAGACAAGGCCTACCTTGTACATTTCTACCTCACAGACCCATAGTGCAGTTACAGAAAATAAAACAAGGTTAGAGTACCCTATACATTCTGGAAAGCTTTTTGACACATCCAATTTATAAGTTTTCCTTTCTCTACTCACATGTACTTGAGGGTTATTAGCATTGTGGGAGAGCCCATTTCAAGAATAATTATCCTGGGGTATTTTACTGCCTATCTAGGAAGTATTAGTATTGAGGTGAACTCTTTTTTATATCTTGCTGCCCATCTATAAAATCTTCGCTGGGCAGAGTTTTTCTACACAAAATAAGCAACAAATGACAGGACATAAGTCTTCTAAGGGGGATATATTTTTAATTCTTGCATACCTTACAAGAGCTATATTTGTAATTCCTCTGATGATAAAAGAAAACTCATGATATTAAAGATAGGTAACTGTCTCTTCTTTCATGATAAGAAAGCAATGGTAAATATTTATGTATGCATATATATTCATAAAGCAATGTGATGCTTTTTTCTACTGAACAATTAAGATTTAGGCACAAAGTCACTCACAATAAAAATTAGCTAAAGCTTATATCATCAACTAAGGAGAATTATTTATGTGAACATGATAACATAAAACTAAAGTTAACAAATTAGCAGAAAACCAATTATATTTAAACTAAAGTTCCCTTTGCCCATTTTGTTCTGGAATAGGAACAACAAAAGCTATGTAGTCACAACCACTTGACTCCATAACCTAAGATGTAGTTCCATGGAGTAAAATTGAAAAAAATTCCCTATTATAATAACAAAGAAGTACATAACATGAAAATGAGAGTAAAAGGTGGAAAGATGACAATGAGAAGAATGATAAGAGAGTTGGATGTAGAAAAAGAGGAAGATGAAAGAAATGGATATAAAGGATAAAGTCATAAGAGTGAAATCAAATTATAGAACAGAAATAAATGGATATCACAGAAGACCTAGAACAGGGGTGGCGAACATGCAGCTCTCGAGCCGTATGTGGCTCCCTGCCAAAATGAATGCAGCTCTTTGCCTCTTATCATTATTTTGTATACTGTGGCTCTTTGTCAAGTTTGGATTTTGTTATGCTGCTCCTGAGGAGGGACCTCAGAGGAGAGATCTCTGAGCATGTAGTCCCGCACCCACACTGCATCATCCCATCTCCCATCCCTCGGAAACAACTGCATGGGCCAGAGAGCGAGGGGGGGGGGGGAGGGGAAGAGGGAACCCGTGAATCACATGTTGTGTCACGTCTTGCTGTTAGTTCTTGGTGTGGAGGACGCAGCACACCCTAACCATCACTGCAGGAATTTTACCCTCACTCAAAATGCCAAAAAGCAATATGTGTTTAATATATTATTAAAATTATATGCTTTCTGTGTTTGTCTGTTTTGGCAGGTCACTGCGTGGTGTGGCTCTCTGACTCTCACAGTTTAAAATTTCGGCTCTTTGTGTCAAACTTGTTCAGCACCCCTGCCCTAGAGGTTAGCTATAAAATTGAAATTTCAAGTAAGTTATAAAGCAAAGAGAACATGCAAACAAAAATTAATAAAATAACACTTTGAAGAAAAAAGGAATGAACAGATTTCTAAATACATTGTTTTAAATGTTAATGATTAGAACAAGCTCAAGAAAAATAGAAATATAGCAATAAAGTAGTTTAAATCATATTTAGTATTAATAATAAACAAATGTTTATGATATTGGAAGACTAGAATAGGAAATATGACGAATCCAACAGGAACATTAGAAAATTTGTCTATGTCTTCATTAAAAATCAGTATTTAAAGATATGACCAACAATATTTTAGAATTAAAAAACATATATGGGTCAGAACTTGCTGACTGAATTCTACCATGAGAACTACATATGGTCACTAAGAAGTAATTCCTGAAGACAGAGAGGAATAAAATCTAAGTATCATCAGGTGTGGTCCTCAAACAAACAAAAAGTGATACATAAGAGGTTTCTTACAGATGAAAAATATATTAATATGTTAAATAAAAAGAGATATACACCTTTGCCATTATAGTTAAAGTCTACCAGGAGAAAATAAAAAAATAACAATACTTATAAATTTTTACAGCATATATTTTAATCAAAAATTAGTTGTTAGTTTTCTCCAATTCCTTAAATGGTAACTTTACTTCTCAGGTTATTGAGGCAGGGCCCAGATATTTGAGTCATGATCTTTGTCCTGGTTTTCTCATATGTTGTATGATCTTGTCTAACTATAAAATACCTTTTGAATGTAAGCATTCTGATAACATTCAAAACCTTCCCCCTAGCCCACAGTCTAAATGAATTTCAACCATATTCATCTAATCATCTTCTTCTAGTACCTGGCCCCTAGAATTAAAATTTAATGTATCCCAGCCCAAAATATTCAATGGTCTCTATTTCATTCAAAGCAAACTGAAGCTCTTTCCTACAGCCTACAAAATGCACTATGATCTCACATCTCTTTCTCTGATACTATTCATTCTCAGGTTTAATCATTTTCAAAAATTGTATATTTTGAGGCAGTCACAGGTCACTAACTGTATGTAAATATGTGTTAAGGGGTAAAAAAAAAGACTAAAATTCAAGTCTAAACATCAAAGCCATTGAATGAATATGAAACTTACCAGATAGATGAGAAGGAACTTCAACAGACATTTTCATAAAAGACATAAATCTAAAATACTTTAGGAGGTAGTATTTGGTTGGAGATGTTAGTGCATACATTCACTAGATTCATAAAACACTCTGTATGTACTTTTATAGATGTGAGGATGCTTTACTTAAGAGTGAGAATTGGAGAACTAGAGAAATAGTACAGTGGGTTACGAGTTTGCCTTGTATGCAGAAAAACCAGGTTCAATTTCATTATGGTCCCCTGAGCACCACATGGAATGATTCCTGTTTACAAAGGCAAGAGGAAATCCTGAGCATCACCTGGTGTGACTCCCCAAGCACAAAATAAAAAAAAAATAGTAAGAATTAGGATTCTTGAATGGGCTCTATAATAGGACATAGGATTCATTTATGCTCATATCAGAAAGTTGATCACTAAGAGGTGGGCAGAGAAATCACTACTAATGGGTTGTGGATAAAGGAGGTGGTCACCAAAGTATTCATTATTTCAAAGCAGAACAAATGTATCTAATCTATGTCCTTTATCTAAGACAAATACTTTGTTATACTTTTCTTCCCACTTGTTTGAAAATGAAAAAATATAGAGTCCTTGGTGATCTCATAAATTTCCAAACCATTTGAAAAGTGAGAGTGGGAACTCTTAAGTAAAGACTGAATAGCTCTTGGATTTCATCACTGAGAATAAAGAAGTCTGTTTTTACCCTGGAGTGGGAGGTCACTAAGTGAGATGAATAATGTTCTGCAATTACTGAGCCATGCAGGATATGCTGAGTAATATATCTGTGTGCAATTTGCACAGCTTCTTAATTAGTTTTAAGTATCAAGCTTACCCTAGCTGACATATAAACTTTAATATTTTTCAATTCAAGCCAACTACGTGGTTTAGAATTTGCTTTGCAAATGGTATGTGCTTTAGTATTGCTGAGGCAGCAATATTCTGATTCCAATGGCTACATGATCTGTCTTAATTTTGTCCAGATAATTCTCTTAGCCACAGAGTTTAAATACAAATGCTGTGCAGAACTTTAGAGATCATTATTTCAAAAATTGCATTTCACTGGCTTCAAAAATTTCAAGCATCTTATTGGAATTAGGAGGATTGATCAAATAGACATAGTTTAGGTTTCTCCAGAGGAAAACAAGCCACCATTATAACTTAAACTTTTACAAAGAAATTTTGTAAAAAAAAAAAAAAAGAAAGAAAGAAGAAAAAAGAAAAAACAAAGAGAGAAGAATGAAAAAGAAAGAATGAGAGAAAGAAGAAAAGAAAGAGAAAGAAAGAAGAAAGAAAGAAAGAAAGAAAGAAAGGGAAAGAAAGAAAGAAGGAAAGAAAGAAAGAAAGAAAGAAAGAAAGAAAGAAAGAAAGAAAGAAAGAAAGAAAGGAAGGAAGGAAGGAAGGAAGGAAGGAAGGAAGGAAGGAAGGAAGGAAGGAAGGAAGGAAGGAAGGAAGGAAGAAAGAAGGAAGGAAGGAAGGAAGGAAGGAAGGAAGGAAGAAAGAAAGAAACAAAGAAAGAAAGAAACAAAGAAAGAAGAAAAAATAATGAAAGAAAGCAAAAGAAAGGAAGGAAAGAAAGAAAGAAAGAAAGAAAGAAAGAAAGAAAGAAAGAAAGAAACAAAGAAGGAAGGAAGGAAGGAAGGAAGGAAGGAAGGAAGGAAGGAAGGAAGGAAGGAAGGAAGGAAGGAAGGAAGGAAGGAAGGAAGAAAAGAAAAGAACAGGAAAAGAAGACATACAAGCAGGAAGTATAAAGCAGATGGGTGTGCATTGACCATGGCTGCCATGTTTTATGGAGGCTGGGGTGAAGCTAGCTCTGCACTCTGAACTCACTAAGCAATATTATTATTGTCATGTAAGAGATATACTTTTGTCTTACAAGAATAACTGGTTTGGCATATCCACTAAGATAAAAATTAAGTTGGCAATAGGAAAATAAAAAAAATAAGACCAACACAATTTGCATCTCAAGCAGAGGAAAAGAGCACTAAGAATGAAAGTAGGTAAAAACTCAAGGGACCAGTGTAAATGAAAAGTGAGAGAAGGGCTCCATCTGCTACTTCATACTCAAGCTTGAGGAACTTATTAAGCCTCTGACTTTAGTCTCCAACCCAAGCAAACGTCTCTGTATAAGAATGCACAGAAAAATTTTAGAGGATAATTCTAAAATAAGAGCCTTAACAGATCTTTGGCAAACATTTCACATACTGAATGCAGAACCATTAGGCACCTCTTTTACAGCTGAATGAAGATGCCTGAATAATCTCTTTGTCCCAAGATAGTGGCTCAGAAAGACAGCCAATAGCTTTCTGTTTATGAGATTCCTCAAAACCAAAAATAACTTCAAAGACTCTGGGAAACTAAGGTGACAACTAAATCATACATCTTATCTAGTTAACCTTTGGTTTCCCATTTATCCATGTGAAGCACACCAAGTCTTCAATGGCAATTGGAAAAAGATGTATCTTGAATGTGAAAATGTAATAATCTAAGCAATAGGCTCAAGGACAAAATAAATGATAAAAATCAAACTATATAAAGACATGAAATTATTTTTAAAAGAGATCTTAATACATTTTAATTGAATCACTATAAGTATCAGCTACAAAGTTGGTTATGGTTGATTTTCAGCTATAAAATATCCAGCAATAATTTTTTCATCACTGCACAGTTCCCACCACAATGATGTCACCTGTTTGTCTTCACACTTCACACAGCTACCTCGATGTCAGACATTTTTCTTCTCTCTCTAACTCTTTATCTCTTTTATGCACTTGTTTGCTTTTCCTTTTATTTTTTCATTTGGTACCCAGTTCTTGTCTAGAGTGAACATTTCCAACTATCATTGTCATAGTAGTCTCTTCTTTGCTCTAACTGCATTCCCCCACTTTTTATGGCAATATTCCTATCATGGACCAATCTTTCTAATCCTCACCTCTACCTTTTGGGGAGTTATTACATACTATCTCTTTAATATCCCGCAAATAAACGTGATAATTTTATCTTTATCCCTCTTCCTTTAACTTATTTTTCTTAACCTTATACTCTCCATATCCCTCCATGTATAAGAACATTTCATGACTTTATTTTTCTCACAGGGGTGAGTATTCCATTGTAATGATGTACCATGTAGAAATTATTTTTATTAGAAACTCTTGATATCAATATATGCAAGCTGATTCAATTATTTCATGTTGCATATATGAAATTGGAAAATGTCAAATTTGACTCCAGAATACAAGAAGGAAAAAAAGAGGGGGCATGAAAAAGAAACAGATAGGGAGTATGGGGTTATAGAGTCTAGAACTTTGAGTACATTGGTTGTGTCTAGGAGCAATATGGCTGTATCTCCCAATCCTGGAATCCCCAACACTGAAACAGGAGATCCAAAACACAAAAAGTAAACTTAAAAATGTGCTTGTCAAGGTGGCAAACTGAGTAGTTAGGGTGGATGAGATGAAACCTGCTGGGGACACTGGTGGAGGAAAGTTGACACTATTGGTAGACAAATAGTCTCAGTTACTCATCAGGAAAAGTGCTATTTGTTTATTTTGGTTAAGGTACCATTACATCTGGTGGTGCTCAGACTCGCTCTCTTCTTTGTGCTTAGGGGTTTACTCTGGCATATTCTAAAAAACATATGCAGTGCCAGGAATAAAATTAGTATTGACCTCATAGATAATAAGAGCCTTAGTAACTGTTCAGTGACTTATTTCTTAATCTATATCTTATATCACTAGATATATACATCTGTATGTATATATGTATATATGTATATATATATATCACATCTGTAGAATGCAGGGAATTATTCATTTTGTGCATTATCATCTAATCACATACATGAGATTCTTACTACCATAACCAGATTATGTTTTTAGAGATCATTATCTTTGCCTATTTTGGATTTACTCCTGTGTGCTCCCAATTCCTATAGTAACATACATTTTGATTTACTAAATTTTTATTGATTGAATATGGAGTGAATTCCATAAATTATCTTCTAGTTAAGAGTATATTTATTTCTGATATGTATAGATAATGTAAGTGACTCAACTTAGTAGCTTCAGTGAATTAATTATTATTTATATCAGTGTCTTTGCTGAGATTATGACAATATATAGTCACAAATCAAGCAAACACCAACAAGTTTTACAGAGAATTTTTTTTATTTTAGTTTTTGGGTAATCCCAATGGTGCTCAGGATTACTCCTGGTTCTGCACTCAGAAATTATTGCTCTTGGCTAGCTCAGGGGACCATATTGGATTCCAGAGATCAAACCTGGGTTGACTTCATGTAAGTCAAATATTCGACTCATTGTGCTATCACTATGTACCCTACATTTGTCCTTTCAAATAAATATTTTCCCTTGTAAATAGATACTAATAAATGGATCTGCTGATGTTTATGGCAACTCTATTCTTATTTTCTTAGAAGCCTCCATATTGTTTTCCATAGTATTTTAATCAGACAATATTCTCAATAGATTAGAAAAGTTATTGATACATTTAGTATTAGTTTAAGCTCTTTGTTAAAATTCCTATAATTTCATATAAATTTTCTGTATGTTGAACTGAAATCATCAATGTTAATATAATCTCTTGTGTGGGGGCCTAATTGAACTCCTCTGACTGTGCCCAAAACTTAATACTGGCTCTATACTCAGGGATCACTGCTGGCAGGGCTCTTGTATCATCTTGAAGAGGCCAAAATCCAATCTGATCAACTATGTGCAAGGTAAAAGCATGACCCACTATCTCTTGATACAACCCATGCTAATATTTTCAACCACAGATGACTATTTCTGTAGATTCTATCTTAAAAAATATCATTGTTCTATATATGTTGATATTTATTTTTCTTTAAACTAAGAATTTACATTACAAACAATATTCTATTTTCTAATTATGATAACCTCCCCTAATGAAAAATTGTACACACATTAACACAAAATGGTCCAAATGGAATACATAGGATAATGAGAAATTTGAGGGTAATACTGTATTTTTCCTGATTTTTTCCTGAATGTTCATTTATATTTCACTTTTATTCTTTCCTCCTATATCAGTCAGAATCCACTCTCCCCTGACTTGTGGGGACTATAAATAATCTAGTAAGTCAATATGCAAATTTAATAGTATATAAATATATAGTATATATTTATATTAACACATTATTAATTATTAATATATTATCAATATATTAATATATAATGTATAATATATAACAGTATATAAAATATTAAGTCTATAAAAGTGAAATAAACACAAATGTATATAAAAAGATTCTAAACAAAAGGTTTCACCTTTGATATGTTTCACCTAAGACATATCTAGCATTCAATAAGCAAACATTTCAAGATGAGACAAGACTTTCTGAAGAAACTTCAAAATTTCTTGAAAATGAAAACAAAAAAGAAAGCAAAATTTGTTTTCCCAAATATATACAAGTTATGAAAAAGGAAGTGCACAAAAATTAAAAGAAGGCGTATAATGAGTTTTTTTTCTTTAAAAATGAATGGAGTGTACCTAAAATACTACTGTGAATTATTTGTAATCCACTTTGATAAAAATAAAAATTATTAATAAAAATAAATAAAATGAATGGAATGAGAATAATGGTCATAGCATAACCTCTGGTCTAGTAGAGTCTTAAACAATGTCCTATTAGAAATACAATATGTATTTTCAGGAGGTGTTGGGCCACATCTGGTGATATTCAGGGGTTACTTCTGGCTACGTGCTCAGAAATGGCTCCTGGCTTGGGGGACTAAATCTAGGTCAGGTGCGTGCAAGGCAAACACCCTACACTGAGCTACTGCTCCGGCCCACAATATGTATTTTTTGAAATTGGACAATAAAAGGGATTGATGGTTGAATAACAAGCAAAATTAAATGTGGACAAGGCAAAAAAGAAGGCTGTTTCTAAGGAGGAAAGTCTTGACTTCCCTTGAAAAGTAGAGAAAGGCAAGTCCTGTACTCACAGCAGAAAGAAGGGAGTCAACTTTATAATAACTATTTTCTCTGTTTTTTTTTTGTTTTGTTTTGTTTTGTTTTTGACTTCTAGTTAGCAGTATAGAGTCAGTGCAACGCAGAGATAGAGCCATATAAGGAGCCAGGTCTAAAGGGGAAGTTTTCTCTAATGGTAAAGACATACTTAAGAGAATTATAAGGACTTCCAATTACTTTGGACTCATCCCTATATGAGATTTCCTCAACAATATCCAGGTAACTGAAACAAAATACTAATTAATCTCTCTCTCCCCTCTTCCCTCTCCCCTCAACCTCTCTCTCCTTCCTCCCTTTAGCCCCTCTCCTTCTCTTACTTCCCTCTCCCCTCCTTTCTTCCTCCTCTTTTTCACCCCCTCCCCATCTCCAAGCCATAATCTGAGGATCCCCGAGGAGCTCAAAAAAGTGCTTTAAGGGAGAGAATTACCCATAAAAGTGCCATAAAGAGAAAATGCTTCAAGATACATTAACTAGACTCAGAAAGGACAAAAAACTTCTACCAGCACAGCACTTACCTACAGTAGAAGAATTGTCCTTGGCTTTACTCCCTCTCCAATCCCCACAGAGCTGGAACCCTAAGACCAGTAAGATGAGCAAGCTAGTTGGAAAGGAAGTGAGCCAGCAAGCAGAGCAGTTGATCATGGAAGACGATTTTAACCTAGAGCTCATTCCTGTGAAGGTAAATAGTTATTATAAATTTGAATCCCTTCTTTCTTCTGTGAGTGCAGGACTGGCCTTTCTCTATTGCAGAATCTCTAGGTATCAACGGTCTTACTGAAACTAGCTTGTGGTATGCCTGAACTATCAAACTATTCACCTTGCCCTCTTCAGAGGGGTACTTTTGAAATGACTAAATTTTAGATATGAATATCTGAAGAGCAGAAGGGCTTTTGCACATTTGCATAACCGTTAACATAATAGGAATATCTAAATTTCTAAAGGAATATTTTGCCAGAGGCCCATTGAGAAGTTTTCACCCTCAAGTGTGGATGGCTGGAAGATTCCTGAGAGATTTCTCACCAATATGCCCACTGAGTCTTCTCTTTCAATGTGTATAATTGAATAAGACATTTTGTTAATTTTACTGACATTCTGCTTCTTTTACCACAAATATTTAATTGGCATATGTATGCCAATTATATATATGCTCCCTTCTGCCATATATATTTATATTATTTATATATTATATATTATAATATATTATATTAATTGATTATATTTATTTATAATATATTATTATGTTATCTTAATATATTATGTAATAGTTATATATTATATTTATATTATATATACTCTCTTCTGATGTGTGTATATAGTAAAACACATCTCTTCCTAACATAAGAAATTTTACAGGCAAATATAGTCTTGATTAAATTTCTCTTTACCAGAAAACTCAGCATCAAAAACAATTTTTTTTCTCCTTGTCTTTGAATGCCATAACAGTTTGTAACAGAAAGGATTGCTTTGCTTCAGAAACTTCCCCTAGACAATTTGAATACTTGCTAACTAATTTACATTCCAAAAAGCTTTTGGCCAGGATAACATTGATCTATTGAATTTTACCAGCTATAGATTCTGCTCCCCTTTTATACAAATTTATCTCTTTAATTTGCCCCTGTCAAAAACCAAACCTTAGGAAATTAGTCATTTGTTTTAAGCCCCTAGATCTAAAAACCTTTTCCAACAGGAAAAGGAAAGTTAATAAGGAAAACTGACTTCTTGCTAATCTCTTAATTTACATTAGTATGACACCTAGGACCTGGCCAGAAAGGAACTTTTTTAAGATGTTAAAAGTTACCTTCCTTTTTTTCCTCTGGGCTTCTGACTTAACTGTATTCTGTTCTAAGGTCTATAAACCACCTAGAGCCATGTGTATTGCTTTAAAGATCAAACAATGTACACTGATAAGTTTCTGCATAACAGAGATATGTTGTACTTTGCAAAGAAACAAAATGTGAGCTTTCTTTTTATACCTGTATCTGACAATATACCCCTTATAAAACCCCTAGTCTGTATATTAAACTTAGAAACACTTTCTCCACATACAATGTGTGACCTCTAATTTCTACATATTTTGCCACCCATACAATCACTCTCTTCGAGAGAATTCAAAGAACTTTACTAACGCAATCAGACCCCAAGAGCTAGTCTGCAGCATACATTGATAAATTTAAATAGGTCTACATTCTGGCACCTTATGTCATATAAAGTCAGTTAATGTTGTTTGACTTATAAAGCAGAATTTGGATCCATGAAGTGGAAAAGGGGGGAAAAGATTTTTTAATTGTTTTCTAGAATTAAGTGCTTTATGTTGAGTCATTCCTGGCACATATTCAAGATTATCATGCCATGATTTAGAGATAAATAATGGTCATTATGTCATACTGTTATTAAACATGCTCTTTCATTTTTAATTTCACCTTTCTGAACAGAAAGCTCTTTATAGTTTGTCTGATCCAGCAAAATAATACATCTCAAGTAGACATTGAGATAATGGATTCTCTTGTTGGGTTTAAAGTAACTTCATTAAATAATGGGTCTTGGTGCCAAAAGCAAAACCATATTTTATTTTGAAAATGACAAGTTTTTCTCTCAAAGACAATTCATGCCAACATGTATCAAATAACCAATTCTAAGATTACCCTTGTTTTATCTTTTATCTTATGATGGAATAAGTTATTTTTATAGAAGTAGAGAAAGGACTTCCCTGAATTAACCTTTTAAGGGGATAAATTAGGATCTGCTTATACCCCATAATTCATATTTGATGGTACTTAGATATAAATACATTTAAATATTTATTTAATGATTTTTGTTGAGTCCCACTTAATGACAAATATTGTTTTAAGATATTGAAATAAATAGGGGCCAGAATAATAGCACAGCAGGTAGGGCATTTGCCTTGCACGTGGTCAATCCAGGGCCAACCCTGATTCAATCCCTGGCATCCTACATGGTCCCCTAAATCTAGCAGTAGTGATTTCTGAGTGAAGAACCAGTAGTAATGCCTGAGTGGCCTAAAACTACAATAAATAAAGCACTGAAGTAAATAAATTAATTAACTCAAAGAAAGATCCCAGACATTGAGAAATAATGGGACAAAACATAATATTTATAATAAAATTGTAGGTTATACAGAGTTTGATATGATTATCTTTTTGGGGGGTGGCACCCCTGGTGATGCTTAGGGTTTAACCCTGGATATGTGCTCAGAAATTGTTCCTGGCTATGGGGGACCATATGGGATGCTGGGGATCAAACCCAGGTCAGCCAAGTACAAGGCAAACACCATATCACTGAGCTATTGCTCAGGTTCCATGATGATCTTATATTGTGTTAGTCATGTAAATACATTGTGAGATAAGGAAATGTGGTAGATGGAGGATCAGGACTATTTTTTGTCTTTTGGTTTTGAGGTCATACCTGATGGTGCTCAGGGTATACTACTACCTCTGTGCTCATGGATGATTTTTTTGCTGTGGCTTAATGGGTCATGTGGAGTACCAAAGATAGAAGCATGGTTGGTATTTACAAGGTAAGCTCATTACTACTCTGGCCTCATGAGCAGAAATATTTTAAAGTGATGTATCCAAGGTAGGTTCTTTTAAAAATTATTATTCAAGCAAAGTCTCAAAACTGGTGGTGGAAGTAACTTTGGAGATATTTGCATTAAAAGGTGTCCTGAAAGAAAAAGTGAAGAGGCAAAAGATTAAGAAAATTTAGAAATTATAATTTAGAAATTATAAGACACTTACCTTAAAACATCTCAGCTTAGAGTAAAAAATGATATAAAGTCAGATGGAATATTTGAAGAGCAATTGAAAAGACAAACTGACACTAAATCTAAAGGATAAGGCCAAAGAAGAGAGGGATATCACCAGGTTAGTTCTGTGCATACTGATTTGTGATATCCCTACATTTTCAAGTGGAGCTGTAAGTAGGTGTTTGGAAATCAATTTTAGATTTGTCTGGAGAAACAAATTTAGAAGTCAGAAAAAATTACTGTATTTTCCGGCATATAAGATGACTGGGCGTATAAGACAACCCCCTAATTTTGCAGTTAAAACATAGGTTTAGGCCTATATTCTCTGTATCAGACAGAAGTTCCTGTGCTGCAACTGTATGTACCACAGTGAGCCAATCACAACAAGCCAAGGTTCAAAGGTTCTACTGTCATAGACTTCCTCTCTGACTCTGGCCAATCTGAGCAAGCTTTTGACAGTGTAGATTCGGGTCCAGAACATTGTCTAATTTGCATGCATAAAGAGCCTGCTTGAATTGACTGAGTTAGAGAGGTGGTCTGAGCAGCCTTGCAGTGATTGGTGCAGGATCGAGTTGGAAAATTCGTTTTGTGGCAATATTCAGACAATTTTTGTTTAGCGGCATATTGAAACATTTTTCGGGATATACTCGGTGTATAAGATGACACCTGATTTTCGGTTGACTTTTTTTTTTGTTTTAAAAGTCGTCTTATACACAGGAAAATACGGTACACGGAATGTGATCCCCCACGAGTGTGGATGTAAAGTGGTGGAGAGGAAGAACTGAGCCTTGGGGAACTGCAATACAATTAGAGAAGAAAAGATAAGGGCCAGTGAATGAGAAATTCCAATAAAGAAAATGAGAAACTTTGATAGCCCAGTCAGTCACTTGGTAAACAAATTAAGGAAGATATTAAGGCAAGGAGGTTAGTTTATTGTTAGGTGCAGCTATAAAATAGAGTAAAATGTGGCCAGAAAACAAGTGATATATTCAAGAACAAGGAGATTAGACTTGGTGCAGTGATGAAATGCAGGAATATGATTAAGTTAAATAGAAGTTAGAAAAGGGATCATTTAAGCTAGGTACACAAACAGGCCTATATCTCATAGAGTATGTTAGATAAAGATATATATGGAAAAGTTTGAGGTATGCTTGAATATCTATGTAAATTATCTTTTAAGTTGTGAAGAGTACTTCTCAGGCGAGAGAAAAAAATTTGGACCTATACCACTAGAAATACACTAGTGGAGAAATGCATAAGGTGAGAAACTACCTTTAGATGCCTCATCTATTAAAAAAAAAAAAGGAAAGGAAAAGTACAGATTTCAGATGTCCTTTTTCTTGTTTTGCTTTTTTAGTTAAGTGTTCTTTATTCCAAATGTTAGTGGTTATTTTTCTGTATTGTTCATGATTACATTTCCATTGTTAATGCATATTTAGAAAGATATCAACAATGTATGTAAAACAAGATAACTAATTTTTCACCAAATTTTATATTTGACGGGGCTGGTACATTCATAAGATAAAACCTCCAGAATATTGCAATTCTCGCCCATTCTTTTCTGGTTTCCTCTTCCTCTACTTTCAGCATGAATTTCTAAGGCCTTGCAGTTTTAGGAATCCTTTTATTTTTCCTTCCTCATTCTTGAGTCTAAACCAACCTTTACATTTACTGCAGTAACTTGACACTTTCAATACCAAACTATTCTTAGAAGCTCTCCACACACACACATTGTCGCTTCTATTTTAAGAAGCTTTATTAAGTCCCATTTTAACCTTTCACAATCTGTCACGATCTCTATCATCATATATAATTAAATATAGTATGGGCTCTTGCTTACTATTCTTTTCTCTACTTTTTATCTTTTTCCTATCTTGACATTTCATTTATCTATTCTTGGATAGATAAATTTTTCATTTCCTGGGCTGGGTAAATGATGCATTTCTAACACATGTACATCTCTATAAGTAGTGTTTCTTTCACCTTCACAAAAATAAGAAATAACCACAGGCACATGAAATTGGCTTTTAAATAAACAGATATATTAAGAGAGATTCATAGAAATATGAGGAGAGAGAAAGAGATATGTGTTCAAGAGATAGCAGAGGTTTCCCCAGAGTAGAAAAAGCTAGCATAGGCTTTATAGAAATGATCCATATTTCTTAGAGTATTCTATTTATTTTTTTCAGAGGAGAAGTTGGGCCACTGTAGGCAATGCTCAGTTTACTCCTAGTTCTCTGCTCAGGGATCACTCTTCAAAGTGCTTGGGTGAAACTATGTGATTCCAAAATTGAAAAACAAATTTTTTTCTACTTGTTTTAATTTTTTCTTGTTCTACTTTCTACTTGTTCTCTTGCCTTCTTCTACAGTGAGGTTATTCTACTTGCCATTATTATTATACTATAATCAGGTACATCCGGATTCCCATTTATATGTCTGGCTTTATAACTGAGATGTTTGTTCCATATCAAAGGTTTCATATTTTATTCATATCTCAAACTAGAAGTTTATATCCTCATTTTTATTTTTATGTTTTGTTTTGTTTTGTTAGGGGGCCTCACCTGGCAGCACTATCTATCTATCTATCTATCTATCTATCTATCTATCTATCTATTTATCTATCTATCACTGTCTATCTCTATTCTTAGAAATCGCTCCTGGCAAGCTCAGGTGCATATACAGGATGCTGGGGATTGAATCTGGGTCAGTCTTGGGTTGGTCACATGCAAGGCAAATACCCTACCTGCTGTACTATCACTCCAGACTAAGATTCACATTTTTCTTGTAAAACAGAACTAGAACTTTAAATTTTAAACTGTTGTTCTTCAACTACAGAAATTTTCTCTATTATTTAATTAATTAATTTCTTACTGTAATCTCTATCTCTTTTTATTCTTTCCAGGATTGCTATCTATAATAATTTTATTAATGCCGTGTAATACTTGCCTTTTCTTTTCTTGGTATCCCTACATATTTTAACATTGTGATATACCTTCACATGTTTTTGGGGATCACACACAGTGACACTCAGGGGTTACTACTGGCTATGCCCTCAGAAATCACTCCAGGCTGGGGGGACCATATGGGACACCGAGGGATCTAAATGAGGTCTTCCCAAGGCTAGCTCATGCAAGGCAGATGCCTTACCTCTTGTACCACCGCACTGGCCTCTTCATATTTTCTTTTTTGCTACTATATCAGCAATCAATCCATAATACAAATAACTTTCTATTGACTTTCTGGATTGTTTAATTCATATTTTAGAGTTTTTTTGGGAGGGGGTTTTGGGCCACATTCGTTTGATGCTCAGGTGTTACTCCTGGCTAAGTGCTCAGAAATTACCCCGGCTTGTGGGGACCATATGGGACGCCAGGGGATCGAACTGCGGTCCTGATCCTTGGCTAGCGCTTGCAAGGCAGACACCTTACCTCTAGCACCACCTCGCCGGCCCCATATTTTAGTTTTATAAAATAAACTGAAATTTTAAATTTTAAAATGCACTGAAATTTTTAGAATTCATCTTTGAATAAAATGCCCAATAGTCAGATCATTTCAGGAACATGGCTTCCAAGTCTGGCTGTTTTCTTTTCTTTTTTTTTTTTCTCTCTCTTTTTTTTAAGTGTCATTTTTTGGGTCTTGCTTATTGCAACTAAAAACTCAGTTGCCTCCAAGTTGTCTCCTTTGTGGCAAGATTTTTTTTCTGTTTTTTAGTATTAATGAACCTATAATCCATGGAGAGCAAAAACAGTCCTACTTATAAAAAGCCAAACACAAAGTAATCTTACTTAGATGGGACATTTTTGTCCTCCTTCCTCATTATTACATATCCCTACTGAAACCAACTTTGGACCATTTTTAACTATGCAAAGTCCTTGGGCATTACGAGATGCCTAACTCTGATTTTTGTCTTTCATCCCAACATGCTAGGTTGCTAATAGTTTACAATTGACACTCTGCAGCCCCCATGTGCCTTCTCACACATAGGAGAATGGACGTTAGGTAGATGTGAAGGAACAAGCTCCTCACACTCAATACTTATGCAAAATCTTTCCATATTTTACATTTCTAAGTGACATTATTTGGTCACATCCTGAAAATTTCTGCATTAAAGCTTCTCAGTGAAGAAAAATGAACTCAACAGAACTGTTTGCTAATTGTAGCACCATGAAATAGAACTCCAAACTTTATTTTTCTATTAACTTATTTAATAGATTATTAACATATTATATTAATTTTCTTTTAGATAACCAGAAATCACAGGGATGTGGGGCAGGATATTACTATTATTTTAAATACATTCCATGTAGTTCTGACATATAGTAGTTCCATGTAGTTCTTTCTTCTTTTTTTTTTTTTTTTTTTTTTTGGTTTTTGGGCCACACCCGTTGGACACTCAGGGGTTACTCCTGGCTATGCGCTCAGAAATCACCCCTGGCTTGGGGGGCCATATGGGACACTGGGGGATCGAACCGTAGTCTGTCCTATGCTAGCACTTGCAAGGCAGACACCTTACCTCTAGCACCACCTTCCCGGCCCCATAGTTCCATGTAGTTCTGAACTATTGATAGTAACAAAAATTTGCACAATTTCTATAAGTTCCATAACTAAATATTAGCGTTCATTAAAGTGTGATTTTCATTGATGTAATCCAGAGAACCTAAAATGACATTCAGAATTCAAATCTCTGGAACTCATACAAACCTAAAGCATCATACTTCTTGGGTACAGAGCTTTTTTGTGATTTTTCCAAGGCCATAAAATTTTTACAATGCAGTAAGTTTGTATACTACATCTCACCCAGCAGAGAACACTTGAATGAGTTTTAGGCATACCTGATTGTTAATGACCACAAAATAGATGTGGATAAAAATGTGCAGTGAACACAGCCCAAGAATATAGGTTTATTTTCAATTACAAGTAAAAGATTTTTACACTACTTTCAATTTTTCACAAAGCTAAGTGGTTTGGATGCTCCTCTAATGTTTTATTGATATATAACAAAGTGAACTAATGACACTGGATACTTAACCTAGAAGTTCTTTATTTTATAAATGTAGAAATTGTAAAGAAAAGCATTAGAATCTAAAGAATAAAACTGGAGAGAATAAATTGGGAAAATAGCTCAATGATAGAGCTAACAACTTTGCATATATTAGGCTCTAAATTGAATCCTGTCACTAAAAGGAAAAAAACTAGAACACAAAAATAAAAATGGAAATAAAAGAGAGCTCAAAAATTCAAAGAAGAAAAAGCCAGAAAAAAGTGCATAGTAAAGTGCATTTGCATTCAGTGGACTTCAGGCTACACCAGGAGTAATCACTGAACAAAGAGCCAAGTGCTAAGCTATGTCCTGAGCACCACTTGCGTGACCTCCCACAACCAAATAAAATAAAATAATAAATTTTATATTAAAATGTATAAAAACATAAACTGTATATATATAAAACTAGAGAGAGATAAACATTTAAGGGAGGAGTAAACAGATGTGTACCACTGGTTTTAAACATTAGAAATACTGACTATAGGGCTAGAGAGATAGTAGAGTCCCTAAGGTACTTTCCTTCCACATGATGGACCTGGATTTCATACCTAGTACCTTATATAGAACCCTGAGCACACCAAAAGTTTTTTCTGAGTGCAAACATAAGTAAACCAGAAGTAAGTCCTGTAAACATATGTTGTGGTCTGAAAACAAAAAGGCAGAGAACAAAAGAGGAAGAAAAAAGAAAGAAAAATAAGAAAGAAAGAAAGAAAGAAAGAAAGAAAGAAAGAAAGAAAGAAAGAAAGAAGAAAGAAAGAAGGAAGAAAGAAAGAAGGAAGGGGAAGGAAGGAAGGAAGAGGAGGAAGGAAGGAAGGAAGGAAGGAAGGAAGAAGGAAGGAAGGAAGAAGGAAGGAAGGAAGAAAGGAAAGGAAGGAAGGAAGGAAGGAAAAAAGGAAGGAAGGAAAAAAGGAAGGAAGGAAAAAAGGAAGGAAGGAGAAAGGAAGGAAGAAAAGGAGAAAGGAAGGAAAGGAAGGAAAGAGGAAAAAAAGAAAAGAAGAAAAGGAGGAGGAAGGAAGAAAAAAGGAAAGAAAAAAAAGAAAAAGGAAAAGGAAGGAAGGGAAAGGAAGAAAGGAAAAAAGAAAGAAGAAAAAGAAAAAAAAGAAAAAGAAAGAAAAGAAGAAAGAAAGAAAAGAAGGAAAGGAAGAAAAGAAAGAAAAGAAAGGAATAAAGAAAGAAAGAAAAGAAGAAAGAAAGAAAGAAAGAAAAGAAAGAAAGAAAGAGAAAAGAAAGAAAGAAGAAAGAAAGAAAGAAAGAAAGAAAAGAAGAAAGAAAAAAAAAAAAAAAGAAAGAAAAAAAAAAAAAAAAAAAAAAAAAAAAAAAAAAAAAAAGAAAAAAAAAAAAAAAAAAAAAAAAAAAAAAAGAAAGTAAAGAAGGAAAGAAAAGAAAGTAAAGAAGAAAGGCAGGAAGGAAGAAAGTAAAAAATAAAGAAGGAAGGAAGAGTGAAAAGAAGAAAAATTAGAAATGAAGACAGTATATATATATATATATATATATATAATAGGTGTGTTAAAGTTAGTTGTCTTATATCTTCATGTTTTTTTTCTAACACTACTATCCTATATTCCTTTCTATTAAAAGTTTATTATATAAGACCACTTGAAAACTATTATAGGTTTTTGTAACATGCTGAAGAAGAAAATAAAATGAATGCAAAAAATGGAGGTAGGAAATGAGATAGGACAAGTTGACCATTTTTATTGTTTCCCCGATAATTAGCCCACTATCAAATTTCACAAATATTATATTTTTATATCAAAACATACAAATATATATATTGTGAGAAACTTAAACAGTGAGAAACTTAAACAGGGACCTTCACTCTGCATTTGAATATTACCTTATTTGTGAAGTCAGAATCCAACTACCTTCTATAAGTCAGAATTCATAGTTCTCTTTTCGATTATTTCTTCATCATAGCTTAGTCAATTTTCTATTAGTCTTATTGAAATATATGAGCACTTAGACTGAAGGAACCAGAAACTCTTCACCATTGATCTCAAATGCCAAGCAAAGGACCTTTCACATGAAATAATGTACCCAATAAACATAGCATCACATTAAATCTATTGAATGCATTATGTTTAAAGAAATGAATTGCAGTAGCAATTACAATTGTATTCTTTCTGTTTTGTAAATTGATTGTTGATTTATATTTTGTATGAATTAAGGAAGGGGAAAAGTGGAAGAATTAAATAAAAAGAAAAGGTCATTGTGCTCCAGAAAAATATTACTATTCTTTTATATATTCCACATTTTATGCTTTTTATGTATTTTAGTAACATGCTGATCTCAAAATCCTAGGAACTTCATCACTTGACACTTCTAACTTATTGTATGGAATTTCTAATACTATAGGTATGAATAAGATTGTTCTCCCTCTTCTTTTTTTTTTTTTTTTTTTTGGTTTTTGGGCCACACCCGGTGGTGCTCAGGGGTTACTCCTGGCTGTCTGCTCAGAAATAGCTCCTGGCAGGCACGGGGGACCATATAGGACACCGGGATTCGAACCAACCACCTTTGGTCTTGGATCGGCTGCTTGCAAGGCAAACACCGCTGTGCTATCTCTCCAGGCCCCATTGAGACAGGAACTCAAACATGACACTTGTTCAATGCAACCCACTTAGCACAAGAATTAGTCAGTTTCTAGAGAAATGAAAAGTAATATGGGAAACTTCTGTCTGATCTTACCTGCCTTGACTGTTAAGTTATTATGCGTTCCATTTATACTTAAAGCTCACTGGTCAAAAGTAAACATACAGTCTTAATTACAATTATGTAGAAAATGGGACAATTTCCCATGCATTCAGGAAAGAGTAAAACATTAGATATGAGTCCTAGTGATATCTGCTTCACAAATGTTTATTTTTCTCCACATATGATGTGCAAAATACTGGGTCATCAATTGGAAAAATAGCTGTTTTAAAAAAATCATCTTCCTGCTTTTATGGACTTTGTGAAACAATGAGGAAGCTATACAAACACCCCACCTATAAAACAGCAAAAGCCAGAGTTGTCAATAAGACTCAAATGAAATATAAGTCTTACTAAACCTCAAGCTTTATAATGATTATATTAAAGAAATAGCGACAAAATATGCCACAGAAACATCTGACAAATCAGAATCGATCAGACGAAGCTTCCTATTTCCTGCAATATAATATATTTTGATTTTTGAGTGAATGTTAACTAAACTTCAGGGTTTGGATTAGTACATGAATGCTATTTAGTGCTATGGTCTCACAGTTTATGTGGCCTCACAGCGTCTCATCATCTTCCAGCCTAGTTCTAGCCATGTGGTAAATTCTTATTCATCAGCATAGCTACAGCTGAGAATTTCACATCTATAGATGTTTTATTCAGCATACATAGTCAGGTTTCCCAGGTACATTTTGCTTTTAAAAAAAAAGGTACTCCTACATTAATAATCAATAGAAAGTAAATTTTGTCAGTCAATATTTGCAAGGAGATATATTCGTAGTGGACTTAAAACATTTCCGGTGTTTCCAAGCTGAGAATAATGAGATTATGTACCTAGTGTTGACCTGGTCAAACAATTAGTCAAATCAAAGTAAATCTACCAGTGTGGTGAAAAAACTTATTGCAATGATCTGTCAGGGAGGTCAGAGGTTTATGTGAAGCTGTAATATCTGAATTGAAAGCAGAGATATTGTTACATGAGTGACAAGGAGAGAATTCTCAAGCAAGACTGTTAGAGTCCAGTGTTGAAGGACAAGACCACACAATTGAAATAAAGATGAATACTTTATTCTGTCTGCCAAAAAAATCCCCCACATAGGCCAGCCAGGGCCATCAACAGATGGAGATAAACAGTGCCTAAGGTGGTCCTAACTTTTTGATGATCTTTAAAATGATTTCCTATTGTCTAGGCTAGGGGGACCATCTTACTGCTTCCTTGTGTCCTTCCCTGATAGGCTACCTACCAGGTAACTTGGGGGCTGGGGTGTTATTGGAATAGACTTGTGGAAACCTAGAATGTGACTTACACGATGTGGTCCTTACAAAATGGCATCTCTCCTTGCTCAGAACCTAACAGAAGCCTGTCTGTGACCTTTAAAAACGGCCTTCCTCCTTGTTCTGAACCCACGACCCATTACAGGCAATGTGAACTAAAAAAGTTTTTTGTTTGAGTACCTGAAAGAAGTTGAGACTATTAAACTATGAGGATCAAGACAGAAAATGGGAGTGGAAGTAGAGAGATTAATTCTCCAGATATTTATAGGGACCAAACAAACCACAGTCAGAACAAAACAGAGGTCTTCATTTCAAAAGCAAAGAGAAATAGTGCAATGCTAGTAGTGTACAGATAATAAAATGATCATTGGAGGTAGAAGTTGGAAATATGGAGATGGGTTCAACGGAACTGTGATTCTTTTGGCAGATGATGATATTAATTAGGATTGTTCCATGTACCAGGGGTCTCAGACTCAGTTTACCTGGGGGTTGCAGGACGCAAAGTCGGGGTGATCCTTGAGTGCAAAGTCAGTAGTAAGCCTTGAACATTGGGGGGTGTGACCAAAACAACTAAAACAAGACAAAACAAAAAAAAGATTCCTCTAGGGCAGGGCCACAAAATATTGTACCGAGGGCCACAAACGGCCCACAGGCCGCGAGTTTGAGACCCCTGAAGATGGGAGTGGTGATGATTAAAAGGATAAGGCAGCATAAAGGAATAATGACACACAATGATAGCTTATGGGCCCCTCTATGACTTGAGTAACAAGATGTTACCATTTCCACATAGAAAAGAGTGAATCAGAATAGAAATGGATTGCCTGGGGAGATCACTGAATATCCAAAGATCTGAATCTTGTTCTTAGTTTAAAAGTATTGTCCAGCTGTGGGTTGTGGTTGTTATGAACTATTTTATATGAAGAGTATATTAAAATTGAAAGGCAATTTTGAGATAGCATCTAGCTATCCATATTTTTTCTTTGCTTCCACTGGGAAAATTCTGAGGAGAGTTTCCCAGTGGAAAAACCAAACAAAGACAAACAGTGAAACTGAGATTGTTCGTGTTTGGGAGATTTTACTGGAAATTTGTGTGCAGGAAAAGTCAACTTTTAAAAGCAAATATCAATAATCATGCCATTGTCTTGCCAAAACCAAAATATCAGAGGAGGGGACTTCCTACATTTATCTTTCTTTCCTAGTTTTTCTCTTTGGTAAGGTATAGGTCTAGGGCAGTATTCTATTCTCTGGATATTGTTCAGAAAAAATATGTGATACTTTTTTCCTACCCAAATTTGAACCTACTGAATATTCCAAGGTAGTCTGAAGTAATAAAAACATTGACAGAAGATTCTGAGAAGCATAGGCGAAGATGTAGTAGGGGAAAAGGTATATGTTTTAAGAGCTTGCAGTATAGGCCTAAAGGGATAGTAATGATAGTACAGTTGTCTTGCATGTGTCTAGTCTAGGTTCAATTCACTAACCTCATGTTTTCCCTACCCACCACCAAAAGTGATCCTTGATTCCTGAGACAAGAGTAAGCTCTGAGCATCATTAAATGTGGTCCCTAAACAAACAATAGTTTTCAATGTAAACTTTAAGAATAAAGAAAGGGATTTGTGCATCTGTTCATGTTTAAGCAATGTTATCTCCCAGTTTTTAATAGTTCTAAAATTGGAAAACAGATTCTAATTTAATGTTCATTTATTGCAGTATTTCTGACACAATAGGCCACCACTAATGAAAACTGTAAACAGTGGGTACATGTAAAGGGAAGTACAAAGAAATATGAAATAACTTGAAGATAAACATGACATTTTATGATATGGCCAGTAGACAAGTAATTCTATTATTATGTCACAGATTATACTTATTTCTTCCTATGTTAAAAATATTGTATGCCCTGTACATTCCTGTACATTAAAAAATAAATTCATAAGGTAAGAAGACTGTGTCATGCAGAAACAAAAACCTTGATTCACATCTGCCATCTCTGAGGAACCCACCAGGAGACATTTCTTGGCATTCAATCTCATTTTCACCATTAAGTTTTCAATTCTCCAGAAATGGTTAATTTGGAAAGCATAATCAGAAATTATGAAATAGCTTGGAAGCCTCTTGAGTACTCTTGTCTGTGATGCTTCTCACTCTGCGTTCTTGAAGCCTGGCCTGTTAGAGGGCACTTATTTGTGGAGATTATAATATGCTTCTCAAAAATTTCAACCAATTTTATTCATCAGATCACTTCAAGGAGAAGTAATAGAATTCAGGAAAAAAAATACCCAACCATTGATTCAAATAAAATATATTTACTTTCCTTTTTTGGGGCATTTAAGACTCTAATAATTTATCATAAATTATTACAAAATTTGAATGCACTGTCTAGTAGTTTTCTTATTACTACTGATAATCCTTAACTATCTTATTTATTAAAATGAAAAATAAAGGGCCATAAGGTTAGTATAAGGATTATCAGATTTAGCAACCAACTCTGGTTTGATTCTTAACACTTCTTACGCTTTCTAAGCACCAAGAGATTCCTGAGCAAAGAATCAGAAGTAAACTCTGAATATTATTAGGTCTGACACGAGGCAATCATCCCTTCCCTCCATGCGGAATAAAATACATATATTTTAGTGCATAAAGTGCTCATTTTATCTTCTATATGTGCATATTTAAAATGTTTATATTTAGAACCAATTCCAAAGTATAGCATATATTTAGCATCCCATAAGTCTAAATTACCTTTCTAATTTTCACCATTCTCAGATATAGTTCTAACTATATATTTATTTTCTATATTATAGTTTAACAAAAGTGAAAGATTGAAAGGGAAGGGTCTACTTAGTAAAGAAGGCATTTGATAAGTTTCTTCTTCTGCTGCCCATTTTCACAAACCCTTGTCGTGTTGAACATGGTTTGTCATTTCATCATTGGGATGCACCAAATTCATAAAAATTGATTCTGCATTTTTATTGTTATCTTCATTTCTTCCATGATTTTTTCAATTTAGTCTATGAAAGAGGTTGTCAAGATTTACCTATAATTTAAAAGAATAGTCATAGTGATTTAAAGAAAGAATCTTTTAAAAATATTGCTATTGGTGATGGGACTGTTGCACTGGTGAAGGGGGTGTTCTCTTTATGACTGAAACCCAACTACAAACATATTTAACCATGGTGCTTAAATAAAGATATTGCTTTAAAAATATTCTTATTATTTGGGGCCATAGAGGTGGCACAAGCGGTAAGGCACTGTCTGCCTTGCCCACACTAGTTTAGAACAGACTGTTTCCATCCCCTGCATCCCAGATGGTCCCCCAAACCAGGAGCGATTTCTAGGTGCATAGCCAGGAATAATCCCTGAGCGTCACTGGGTGTGTTCCAAAAACCAATATAGTATACATATATATATATATATACACATACATATATATTGCTATTATCCTACACAATAATATGAAGATATAGAACTATGTTTAAGGGACTATTTGATAGTTCAATGGGCAGGAATGTATGCTTTCCATGCTGAGATCAGAGCCAGAACCCCAGTACTTACTAGGAATTACCCCCAAGCACTGATCAGGGTCTAGCCCTTGGACATAGCTAAGTGTAGCTAATAAAAAATGAGATAATTTGAGTTTTTAATTTTCATAGTACATGGCTGTGACCTTGCTTTTAGGCCACACACGATGACCCTCATGGGTTACTGCTGGCTCTGCTCTCATATGGGGAACCATATGGGAGGCAGTGGGATCGAACTGCAGTTTGTCCAAGGCCAGCCGTCTGCAAGGCAAATGCCCTACAGCTGCATTACCACTTCGGTCCTATAATAATAATAATAATAATAATAATAATAATAATAATAATAATAAATGCTTCTAGAATGAGGTTCTAATTTCCCTAAATGTGAAAAGACTATTTTATAATAGCTTTCTAATATATTCAAATGCTATCAAACTTTTGTTTGGAAACACAGAAAGACTCAGCACAAAAAATATTTCAAATGTTTTAAATCCTTATCTCCTTTTGCACAGAAAAGAATAACAAATCATATGTCCTGTTTTCCCATTGGCTTATAGGAAGATACATGTCACTACATATAAGATAATAATAAAATAATTAATATTAATAACAAAGTCCAATTCAATGTTGCGTTTACATTGTTCTGAATATAGTGCTCAGAGTGATCTGGCTGGAACCTAAGTTCAGATTCATAGCTTGTCTCTAGGTCTTGCAATTGCTTACATAGGTATGCCAAACAAAAGTTTAAAGAAAATAATGAAGACTTTATTCACACCTACGCCTGGTGTATAAAATGGACATTTTTGGTGTTTTTTTATTAGCATTTTCCAGGGAAATATCCATACATAACTAGATCCTTATATATGTCACTCAATGTATTTCATGGTAGAACAATGTATTTGTTCAGGTACTTTGACTCTACAGTTCATTCTACATTTATAATATAAAAGAAAAAAGTTTTCAGTTGTTTCTCTAAATTATCTTTTTGGCATAATATCTTGTGGAAATATACCATTCTCGAATGTTTCAAAAATAAAACATCATTCTCTTTTCTGTCATCTGCTTATTTTATTCCTAATACTCAAGCAACATTATCTAAGCTTCAATGGAATAGCTATTAATATGTCATATTTGTTTTCTTATGACATCTAAGCCTAACTATTGGGAGTGGTGTGCTTCCTTCCATACAAAACTGACAGCTCATTGTTTAATAAAAGCACCTTAATTGAACTAGGAGCCACATTTATTGTTACAAGTTTATAGATATAAAGTACAAATTATTAGTCCTAGTCTGACATCTTAACCTGAACAGAGTGTAATTAGATACTGCATTATAGAAATATATCATAATTTAAAGAATTTAAACTGTTTGCTTTTGAGGTTCATACTGATAGCACAGCAGCTATGCCTTTCAGGGGCTGACAGCAGTTTTGGTTCTAAGCATCCAACATGGCCCCTCGTGCCCACTAGGAGTGATCACTGAATGCATAGCCAGAAGAAAACCCTCAGCAGACAGGTGTGGCTGGAAAACAAAAATAATGTTTGCTTTATTGTTGTTTAAATTATATTAATAATAAAATTGTAGGTATTTTATATAAGTAGGAAGTTCTAATGCTCTTCTGATTTATTATTAAATATTTTTATTCAAAATTCTAAATTGAGGGGCCAGAAATATAACACAATCAGGGAAGCTTTGCATGCAGCTAAACTGGGCCCAAGTTCCAGTATACCTATAATCTTCAGACCATCACCACTAAGAGTTATCCCAGAGTACAAATTCAGGAGTAATCCCTAGGCCAAAACAAGACCAAAATCTCTACATTGACACAAGAAACTTCTACTCTATCCTTACCTTCATGAGTAACTATGACAGTATAATTTTACAATGCCAACTTATTTCATCATTTCTCTATGAAAGTAATTTGCATACTAGAAATTGCAAGTATCTAATTAGTCAGGAAAAAACACTTCTCAAATTTTGATCATTTTGCAAGAATGATGAAAAATGGTACTTTTTCTTTCTTTCTTTTTTTTTGATATTTCGGCCACACCTGTTTGATGCTCAGGGGTTACTCCTGGCTAAGAGCTCAGAAATTGCCCCTGGCTTCGGGGGACCATATGGGACGCCAGGGGATCGAACCGCGGTCCTTCCTTGGCTAGCACTTGCAAGGCAGACACCTTACCTCAAGCGCCAAATGGTACTTTTTCTTAAATAATCTCACAAACTTTATCTCTGTTATGAAACTTTCCTCAGTTTCCTTCTAAGTCCAATCACCAACTATTTCTTTGTAATGCTTTTCTATCTGATAATAATAGCCCAAAATTGTCATTTGGTTCTATATAGATGAATTTGTGTCCCAACTAGACAGAGGAGATTGGAACACAAAATGCTGATCATTTGCTGTATCCCTAAAGCCAGAAATACTGTAAGGCACCCAGATATATTAAAGATTTGAATTAGAAATTGAATTAACTACACTTTCTAAGACAAGTAAAATGAACCTTATTGGTTTCTCTTCACAGATCACAGATGTTGATGCATTAGGAAAGCTGATTCAGCCTTCCTGGAAACAAACAGATTGGAAAATTTGATACAGAATCCATACATATCATAAAATTATTCTCCCAAGAAAATGTATTGTGTTTCTATGTGCACACTATATGTAATCTTTGTACATTGAAATTTAAAATACATAGAACCCACTGCAGCTTCGATAAGAAGACAAGATTTTTTTCTAAATACCTCTCAGATTATATTTTATGAACAGCCATAAATTTTATTTCCAAGTTATTTGCAGCCAAATTCTTAACACATCTAACTATTCTTATGATTGTTAGGTCATCTCAAACTTTCTAACAAACTAGGTTTTTTCCCAGTTATGCAATGAGACCCCCTTTATAGGCTTATAGAAATTAAGCAAATTAATTCTATGGTAGTAGATCAGTTTAGTAAAAGAAATAAGAAATGCTCTCACTTTGATTATAAAATGAGTCCAGAACTGGTTAAGGAAACCACAATGCGGGTTTCATGTGGGACTCCCAGGTTCTGTTTCCTCCAAACATTGTTGAGTGGATTCAAAAACAAACCCCAAGTTGACAGACTAACGAAAGGTATACCCACAAGATAAAATGTATTCTTACAAGGTAAAAGTCTACAGATATTACCATATGCTACTGGTAATTCTCAATGACCAAACTGAAATAGCATTTGATTAGTTATTGATTAGTATCACATTCCTCAAGTCATAGAAAAGCAAAGAAAGAGGGACACAGATATGTGGGTCCTATCCTTTGGTGTGTTTGTATTTCTTTGGGGCCACAAGCCAAGCCTTTCTGCACACAAACCATTAGCTCCAGTATATTGAATATATAATAAAATATACTCCTCTCCTATTGAAATGTGTTCCTCACCATGCATATTTTGTTCATTTATAAAAATATTCCATCCTCCACATTTAAAGGGGCCTACATTTTCATGGTAGACCACATGATGAAAGGAAGGGCATTAACCCCAGTACTTACTCTTCAGCAACCACAGAGTGTTTTAATTATGCACCATCATTGTTCTGGGGAGTTGTTTAGCAGAAACTTGTATCCAGGACTCCTCTAAAGAGAAATGATACACATGCTTATTTTAGGAAGTCTACTGCCAAGTAGAGACAAGAAGCAATCAATTACAGAATGGATTTCAGTTCTGTTAAACTGCTTTTTACACCTTGTTATCTCAATTGATTAAGGGACTGATGCCCAAAGGGATATTTATTTTAAAAAGATATTCAATACAAGAAAACCATATTTTTTATTTGAAGTGTATGAAGCAGATGCTTCCAAACTCTAGGTCCAACATGGTGGCCTTTCTATCTCTTTTCCAATTTTTGTCTCCTAATCAGTAAAATTATAATTTGGAATTAAATGATGTCATATTACCACTCAGATAACAAGCATAATCAGTCAACTTTATACATATAGTTCCTCTTAAACTTTAATTTTTCAGGAGTTTAGATGCCTAAAATCTAGGTATAAAACTACCATTGAGAAAAAATCATCATCATCCTTATCATCACTACAGAATCATCTTTATATTGTTTGGATCATCATTTTTGAATTTCTGACTACATAGCAAAATATTTACAGAGATCCACTCTGACAGACTCTTAGGAAATCATTTAGCACATCAGAACAAAGCCTGAAACTCACTTCTGCTGAGTTTTTACATAACTTTAAATGAAGATCTATTTGTATATTTATCTTTGCTGTTTCTGTAGCTGTCATTTATCCTTGCTTCCTTGAAACAGGGAAGTCAAGATGAAATTTATTATCCATGTATTATAATAGTATATTTAATTAAAATTTGGTAATTATATTTGATAATACTTTAAATTAAATTAAACATATATTGTTTGATGTACTTTTTAAATAGAATGCTCTGCATAGAGGAATATGTTCTAGACTTGTGTCTAATTTTTATTCCTGAATTCCAGATACCAAAAATACATGACCTATGTACACTAATAATGGTCACTTTGGTTTAAGACTTATTATAAAAACAGATAACCTACTCTCTCTAAATATTCTAGTTAATCAAATATTGCTATATAATGGAATATATAATATAAATAGTACTTCATTTATCACTGATCAAAATCTTTATAGTGATACAAAAACATTTCTAAAATGATATTTCAAAATACTTTATTGATCATATTTCATACACTGTTGTTGAGTCTAATACATCTTAAAATGAATTATTATACCCTTTGTTCTTCTTCCACTGATCTTGATCCATTGTCTTTCTCTATCATGTCACAACTCACAGTACGTTTCTTGATGTATATTGGAGGTTGTAAGCTTGATAAACTACTTGCGACTTCCAAAACTATCATGTTTCCAGGAACATTCTTTCCTTCGATTCTCATTCATTGTGCTGCCTGGAAATCCTAACTCTATGTCTTCCCTTCCTTTATTGAATCAAAAACCATATATCTGTAGATGCCAGCTAACCAGAACTTGACCAGAATTGGGATAATTTAAATTTAATATTTATTTTAAAATTTAAGTTTTAAATTAATTGATTTAAATTAATGAATCTAAAGTTAAATTTAAATAGTCTAGCAAACTAAAATCAATGTTACAAAGACTAAATGTAAACTTATTTTTATAATTTGTTTTCTCTAATATCAAAAAAGAATTATTATCTGGTTTCTATGTTTGTAACATATTATATTTTCTTTAAAAAAGAAAATAATATAGATATTGAGAATTGAGAACTGAGAGAGTTTAAAATATAAAAAATTGGACAGCATACAAGAAAGAGTTCAGATTAAAAATCTTAAACATATAAGGTGTTGTAATATATAGAAAGCTACATCTGAATTAATTTTATTATGTTTCATATACATGAGTAGAAAATTTTATAAGATAATTTAGAAAGATTGTGATCTTTCTAAATTATAGGAAGATTTTGATCTTTCTAAATTATAGGAAGATTGTGATCTTTCTAAATTATAGGACTTTATTTGGAAATCTTACCAGATAAGAATATATTTTCTCTACATTAGTGAAAATTCCAAGTCACCAATGAAAATATTTTTTATTAATAGTATTTTATTTGACACTTATCAAAGAAAAGAGGTGCTATGTTTATATAAATTATGTGATAATAACCCAATTAAGGCAATAGAAACCCAAAAGAATATTGCAGACCTGGAATAACTATCACATAGGATTATAGAATGAGATTTATTTTCATTAATGCATTTTTTATTCCACATTGATTTATATTTTTGTTTTATGTTTTTGAAGACCATACCTGGTGGTACTTAGGGCTTATTGCTACATCTGTGCTTAGGAATCACATATGACAGGATTTAGGGACGGTGTGCAGAAAGTTAATTCTGGATCAGCTGTGTGCAATGCAAATGCCTTACCCTCTGTACTATCATTATAGAACCCTTCTAATTTACTTTTACAAAAATCAGTTTAATTAGAGTAATGCCTTTATAATGATGTTAGCATTTATGGGATTAATGTACTGTTAGTTTATCACGCCACCAATAAGTTTTATTTATTTAAAAATTGTATTGGGAAGAGAGATAATATAATGTGTAAGGTGTTTTCTTGTATAAATCTGAACCTAGTTTGAACTTCTGTTCTCCATATAGTCCCCTAAGCTCACCAGGACTGATTCTTGAGTGCAGAGCCAGGAGTAAGCCCTGAGCACTACAAGGTATGGGACTAAAATTTTAAAAAAAATTAATTAGGCACAGATATTTACATAGGTGTCCAAAAATAGATTTTTAGGCATACAATGTTCCAGCACCAATCCCACCACCACTGTCAGCTTCACCCAGTGTCCTTTGGTTCCCTCCCATCCCACACAATTCCTCCTAACCAAGCACATTTTTAAGCTTGATTATTGTAGTTTGGGGCCCATATTTACAGTATTGTTAGTTTTCTGTTTTAGATATATACAAATATTCCACTTCTCCTCACTACTGATAGGTCCAAGCAAGGTCCCTGATCCTTGCCTCTTGAACTTTCTGTCTTTTTATCCTCCCCATATATTGCTTTACTTTCCTCAACTATTTATTTCTATAATTTATGGTTAAGGTTTTCTTTAGCTATTATACCTTACAATTGCTTTAATGTTATTCTATGTAAAACAGGTAAGATATACTGCATTTGTTTTTCTTCTGACTTATTTTACTTAACATGTTATACACTAATTTCTTCCAAGTTGAAGCAAATTAGATGATTTTATCATTCCTTGTAGCTCCATAATATTCCATCGTGTGTGTATGTTTATGTGGGTATGTGTATGCCACACTGTCTTTAGTTCACTTATTTTTCCTTGTAGCTGAAAAGTATTCCTGTGTGTGTATATGTGCATGCCACACTATTATTAATTCACTCATCTGTTATCGGATAATTGGCTTAATTCAATAGTCTTGCTGTAATGCTAAGTGCTTCAAAGAACATTGTTGTGCACATGGCCCTTTGAATGAATTTTGGAGTTGTGGAAGTAAATAACAAGAAGTGGAATTTCTGAGTCATATAGATTCTCCATTTTTATTTTTGAGAAATCTCCTGTTGCAAAAAGATTGAGCCACCAGTAATAACAATAATAGTAATAATAATAAATGAGGACAGAGCAATAGCTCAAGCTTTAGGGTGTCTGTCTTGCATGCACCAGCCTTGGAAGGACTGTGGTTCAATCCCCCAGTGTCCCATATGGTTACCCAAGCCAGGAGTGATTTCTGAGTGCATAGCCAGGAGTAACCCCTGAGCATCACTGTGTATGGTCCAAAAACAAACAAACAAACTAACTAACTAACTAACTAAATAAATAAATAAAAGATTGAGCCAGGTAACATTCCCATCAGCAGTAGATAAGAGTTCCTTTATACCACATCCTGCCAACAAAAGTTGTTTACAGTATATTTTGATATTTATAATTTTTACTGGTATGAGATATTTAATTGTTATCTTGACTCAGATTATTATTCACTTGCCTTACTTTTTCTTTAGTATCATAAACCCACAAATATTCATGGCTTTAAAACCATAGTAAATGTTATTCCAGTTCTGGGATACAATGAAATAGTAAGTAGTTAACACCTAAAACAAATCAAAACAGGGTATTGGTGTTGTAATTTTTCACAAGGTTAGCATGGTTTGGGGCACACAGAATCACGGCTCTTTATAACACTAATAGAGAAGTGCTAGACGCTTTTATGCTTGCTGAGTGCTGTTCTAAAGGTTATTCTTGTGTTATTATATTGAGTCTTCAAAAGCACCCTCTATGGAAGGTACAATACAGTCTCTCCCTGACTGACCTCAGAAGCTACTTCCTGAACATTGTGGTTCATTGCTCTTTCAATACCTACTGAGACAACCAGATGATAGCACAAACTTAGAGTCTTTAGTTAATAGTCAACGAGTCAACAATTTAGAAGGGATAATAGACTTGCCTGCATTTAAGATACTATTAAATAGAAGAACTGAGTTCAAACCCAGTTTTCTAAGATATAGCTAAGCATTCTTTTGTTTGTTTTGTTTTGGGGCCACATCTGGTGGTGTTCAGAGTTTATTCTTGGCTCTAAACTCAGAAATTACTCCTGGCAGGCTTGAGGAATCATATGTAGTGCCAGGGATTGAACCCAAGTGCATTCTGGGTCATCGAGTTCAAGGCAAACACCCTACCACTGTACTATCGCTCTGACCCTCAGAATTCTTAAACTTAAACCTCATGGGAGGCAATACATATAAGTGATTTCTATATAATTTTTAAGTTTTAGATCAAAACTACAGTAATCTTACAGTGTCTGACTCACTTTATTACACAGTTTATTCTTTGTAAAATGTGAGTTCTGAAAACCAGAACAGAGGCTGGAACACCAGTATATAGTAGGCAGAATACTTGTCTTGCACATGGTCAACCTTGGTTTGATTCCTACACCATGTATGATCCCCTGAGTTCACTAGGACTGATCACTAAGGGCATAATCAGGAGTTAGGCCTGAATATCACACAAAACAAAAATAAATTAGAAAACAAAACAAAAACCTAGTTTATAGGGAACAAATTGTCAGAGGTTGGTGCTAAAGATGACAAAAGGATTAGTGAAATGGTAAAGGAATTAAAAGATTATATACATATATATGTATATATAAAGTTATAGCTATAAAGTAAATGCTATTGGGATGTACTGTGGTATATGGTGACTAAAATTAATAATAATACACAAATTATTTGAAAGTTGCTAAAAGGATATGATTTAAAAGTTCTTATATGAAGAAAACATTTTTGATGTATGCATGCTGATAAATGTTAACTGGAATTAATAAATCATGTATAAATTATATTTCAAAATATTAGTGCATAATAACTAATTGATTTTAAGGTAGCAATTATCACTTAATGTTGACAAAAGGAATATTTTTCTTAACTACTGAATGAACAGTTTTGTAGAGAGTAATTTGACATTCAATTAAATGAAGCAGATATTAAGGATATAGGCTTTTAAATTCAGTTTAATTTCTTTTTTAGTTTGTTTGGGGACCGCACCTAGCTGTGCTCATGGGTTACTCCTGGCCCTGGAATCAGAAATCACACCTGGCAAACCAGGGGACCATATGGGATGCAAGACATTAAACCAGGGTGGTCCCAGTTCAGCTGCATGTAAGACAAATGCCCACCCACCATGCTATCACTCTGGCCCCAGCTTTTCATTGATTTTACTTACAAAACATTTTAAATACAAGGTAAAAACTTTATTGTTTATCTAAACACCCATTTGCAAATTTAACTTAAGTAGATGGGTCTGAGTTACATTAGAAAAAAATAAAACAAAACGTATTTTCATTAATTTTGGAAAATTCTATGCATTTCCTTACACATGAATTTTATATATTTACTAAAATATATGCTTAGATAATCAACAATAATTATGAATATTTAATGAATGTGAATACTTAATACTAAAATATATGCTTATAATAATAAATAATAATTGTGAATAATTAATGAATATTTAATGTAAGAGTTTTCACATTGTATGAATTCTATTTTACTAACTTTTGCTCACTTAACATTGTGTTTTTGTTTCAACCTTTTGAATAAAAGTTACTATTAGCTATATTATATCTCTACATAACCTCCTTAGGATATAAATTATGACAATGAATACAATTATAATGGACTGAAGAAATATTATAGTGAATAAGACACTTATATTGCCTGTGGCCAACTCAGGTTTGCTCCCTAGCACTGCATATGATCCTCAAAGCTACCAGTGTGTCCCAGGAGAAAATATTTTAATAATAGATCTTCCAAAGGCATTTCTAGTTTGCAATTGTGTAGCTTACATTCCATATTGAATGCCAGTGCATGAAACATATCTTAAACAAAAGATTAAAAAAAAATAACCTGACATAAGAAATTGGAATGGTGATAAAAAAAATAACAACAACAACAACAACAAAAGAGCTTTAGGGGGCCGGGCGGTGGCGCTGGAGGTAAGGTGCCTGCCTTGCCTGCGCTAGCCTAGGACGGACCGCGGTTCGATCCCCCGGCGTCCCATATGGTCCCCCAAGAAGCCAGGAGCAACTTCTGAGCGCATAGCCAGGAGTAACCCCTGAGCGTCACAGGGTGTGGCCCCCCCCAAAAAAAAAATAACAAGTAATACATGCAGAGAACAAAATTGTAAAACATTATAATAGAATCTTGGATAAGGAGATTATCACTAAAAATGGGCAGAACATGAAGCCAGAGCGGTGCACAAGCAGTAAGACATCTGTCTTGCCCACGCTATCCTAGGATAGACCGTGGTTGGATCCCCCGGCGTCCCATCTGGTCCCTCAAGCCAGGAGCGATTTCTGAGCGCATAGCCAAGAGTAACCCCTGAGTGTCACCGGGTGTGCCCCCCCCCTTAAAAATGGGATGAACATTGCTAATGTTTTATATCTCTGTCCTCTTAATCCTTTAGCATACTAAACGTTAACTGCCATGTTTCCTCTGTTTTCAGTCCCCACTATTCTGTTCTGTTCACACAGAGACTGTTTCTTATCTTGATCCAATTTTCAGTTTTAACGCTGGCAGAAAGTGTTGGTGGAACTTCTTTTTCCCTTTTCTCATAACCTTGTGCCCATGAAACCTTCCAAAACCCCCACCTGCTCCTACTTCTTTTGAATAGGTCTTCCCTTGTACAACAAATCATTTTTTGTACCTATTACTTGCTGCATTATTCATGCTTTTCTCTGAAAAAAACTTCAGGAGGCATTTTATTTCTTTTTCTCATTTCTATTATTGTGTCACTAAATTATTGTCATTGTAACTTCTCAACTGGTCGAATTACATAAAATACACAGAACATATTTTACAAATGATAAAAGGGAGACAAAGTTGGAAAGACTAGTAAATGCTAATTTTGAATTCATTTCTTCAATATGTCTCTGTCAGAAGCACCACGTCTAGGATCAAATTACAGAGTGAAGTTCAATAATTACAATTATTTGGTGTTTGCAACATTTAAATATTCTTAAAAGTCATATTGAAAGCTTCCTTTGGATAGATTTTATAACATCCAAAAGAGAGTATTCAGACATCAGTGGCAAACATGTAAAAATACTGAAACATTTTCTAGAAGGGCCTTCTTACTCTCCCATTAGGATGGCTAACCAAACATTTTACCAAAATCAGGAAGTATGGGACAATCAGACTAATCTCTGCCCATGCTGCAAGTTATTTGCTACAGAAATGTTTGGTCACAGACATTCTACCATATAACTAATTGACCATAAGAATATTTTGCTATAAGAAAAAATACCAAAGTAGACCATTTGGCTTATAATTTGGTTGCAGGTTCCTATCTAGTTAGTAAAATTATTGATGGATTTATCAAATTGACAGATTGTATTAACTTCTGGGAAGAAATGGTTTTTTATTTGAAATGTACTTTATTAGAAGGGAAATACAGTCATATCCCAAATGACACAGAAATGAACCTACCTTTCTATAGAAATTTATACTTTTGGACTGGTGACAATATGCCAAGAACAGTTATCAGTGCAGAAGGATTTTGCAATGAACACAGTATAGTACTCAGTTACAAATGTGTGTTCTATTATTTGGAAACATACTCATGAAGAATCATTTGGAGGAAAAATGGAGATTTATGTTTTTGTCTCCAGCTTCTAATATAGAGATATGTTTTGTAAAAACGACATTTTAAAAAGTTTTTTATAAATTAGCTAAAAAAATTGGCTATTAATGTTCTTGAATACTGTCTCTCTTTTTGAAGTTCTGGAGGGAAGGGAAACTCTAAGTGGTTCTCTGGATTCTCAAGGGTTTCCCCTAAGACAATTACACTAGGCCAACCTGGCCAATTATGCAATGCAAGCACCCTGTTGTGTTGGCACCCCAACAGTGCTGAGGTCCCCCATGGTCATATCCAGTAGAGCAGTATATGAATGAAATTTACACTGATCCTTTTCAGAACTCTCCAGCCCCCAAACTGCCCATTCATATTTGTTGTAAATGTATAGTTGCTTTACACAGGTGGGAGAGGTGACTATACTTGTCAAAACATCAGTCAACTGTTATGTTATTACTTTCTAGATTGTATACAGACTATTATTTTAAGGCCACTTGCATCAGTTCATCACTGCTGAGATCATTTTGAAGGCTGTGATTTATATAATTTAGCTCTGAGAGTGCTACACCAGCTGAAACCAAACTTGAAGCCAAACTATAAACTGATATGACAAGTTGATTTTTCCTTTTATGGCAAACTATACCAGAATTGGTTTGGTGATATGTCAAAAATGTTCCTTAAAAAGGCTTTGGCAAAGAATTTAGAATATATATATTTAATATGCCTATAAAATATTTTGAAAGTTTTAGTATCCAAAATGGTATGAAGATAAGAAAATATCTGGAGGGGTTTTGAGAGATGGTGCAGTGAGTAGGGCATTTGTCTTTCATATAACCTATTCAAGTTCAATTTCCAACACCTTGTATGGTACCTCAAACATCACCAGGAGTAATTCCTGAATTCAGAGACAAAACTTACACCTGAAAATCACTAAAAAAATATCTGGGAAGAATTCATATTTTCTACTTGGAACTAGAAATTGTGTCTGTTGTATCACAACCCCCAACCATATGTAGTTCATATATAGTTAAGGACCTAAGAAATAGTCTGTATTTAAGCCACATACATACTAGTTACCTGAAACATGCTTTTCTTTGCTCAAAGTGTAGATAGTTTCTGGGACCAGGGAATATCTCACGTAGTCTGTATAACTGTCTCTTTAATGCCACAAATGCCATTTTGATAGGTTCACTTTTGCATCCCTTCCCTAATTACTATGCTATCCACAGCACTGAATTTAGCTATATGTGGAAGTAAGACATTTAAAGAGAAAATTAAGGTAGCATAATTAGAGTGCCCAGATCCAATATTCTGTTGTTCTTATAAAAAGAGGAGAAACATCCAGGTTACCCAGAGGGACAGTCTTGCCTTCAAAATAGAGCTGCAGAAATAAAGAGAATTCAGCATTTCAACACTGTAGAACTCTGAAAAAAAAAAAAACTTCAACCCATCTAGTAGACAGTAATTTTATTATGGAAGCCTTAATAAGCTAATAGTTTGAGGGTATTTTGATATTTTTGTATAAGCCATTTTCTGGGCTTACTTCTAGTCTGCACTCAGGAATTGTTCCTGGCAGTGCTCTAGGATCCTTCTGCAATACTGGGGATCAAACTGGGGCTGTCCATGTGCAAGGCAAGTGGCTTAACTCTCGTACTATTTCCCTGGCCCTTATTTGTATATTTTATGTGAAGCAATGGCTTACTCTACAAAAAAGCAAGCATCATTTGTGTTTGACTATTTAACATTCCCTTATCTGCAGAACCCCAATCTTTGTGCTTTTTCTACTATCAAGACCCTTCCTTCCTCTTCTTTTATTTGACTTAGCACATAAATTATTAGCTATTCTTTATATTAAGGATTCTATACAGATAAGAAGGCAAGTCCTTTAGATTCTTAGCACTGACAAGCAGCAAATTTTATTTTATTCTCAGGGCACATTTATCTACAAAGTAATAAGATCTTTTCCATGAAAAGTAACCTTCTGCCTTCGATTGTCTTCGTTATTATAAAGAATGTCTATAAGCTTCTTCACTATAATTCTCACTGATGAAATAACCATGTTATTAATCAGACATTGATATATAACACATTATAAGAAGTTTAATGAATTGATTGTGGAGAAGTTTAGAAAATTCATTGTACCATGTTCACTATTACAGTCAATGTGAAAAATACACCCTTGCAACTACTTATATCTATTTTCTAAAATTATTCTGCAGTTTTCAATTCTTGTTAAGGTATTAGTCATAACCAGTAACGAAAGTTACTCCTGTTATTATTTTTTTTGTACTGCCTAAATTTATCATCTGTCTTTAAATTCCCTTGTGCTCTCTTATATCTGGCTATTTACCCATCTCTGGGTAGGTTACTTACTAATCAATCTTTTCTTATATAGATCTCAAAATGTATGCAGGAAATATAGTGTGTCATAGATATTAATAAGAGTTTTTATCTTACAAAATATTCGTTGCCTATGTATTGGCCTGAATTATCACCCCTTTCTATTTTCTTAACACAGGGATATCTCATTTACAGGTATCATTTCCAATAATATTATCTAATCAGGAAGTTGTATCTTTTCCCACATCATGTTGGATTGGATGGAAGACCACAGGTTAGACATTTCCAAATGGTATCTGAACAGAAAGCAGATCTCCTGGAAACATGGGTAATATTTTTATACTCTTTCATAATTATTAGTAACATAAAATATAGGCAGAATTCACCATTTATTAAACTAAAATCATATGAAAGTTTATTTTTATTGGAGTATAGAATCAGCCATGAAACTATTTTATAGAGGATATAAAAGAGGATCTCAGTAAAGGAAGAAATGGTCAAACCTGGAAAGATATGCCATTCTGAGTGGTGATGTTTTCTTGTGGGGGGAGGGGAGTAATGGAGGCCATTGAAGAAAAATCAGGATAATTGTTTATTGGTTTTTTTCTCATAAGATTTTGTGATCTAATCAGCGGCTTCTAACGAGTGGCTATATTTTCTCAATGAATCCTAAAAAGTATGCCCAATATAAATACAGCTGTTAGCCACACAAATGCTTCATGGAGAAATTTATTCAACCATTTTAGAAATCCTGGAAACAGAAAACAAAAAGAAATTCAGTGCTTTATTATAAAGGAGAGACACACACAGTGACAACAGTAAAACTTCAAAGTAGATATTCTATTAGAATATAGATATTCTATTAAAAGGAAGATACACATAGTGACAATAGTAAAGCTTTAAAGTAGATATTCTATTAGACTCTTCCGTAAAGTACTGTATTTTTTCTTGCCATAAGATGTCCCCTAAAAAGTTGGAGAGAAATGTTTGTGTGTCTTATGGAGCGAATGATGCCTGGAGCTAAAGCCTGAATGTTGGGGAGGAGAGCTTAGACTAACCACTTGACATCCGCAGTCATTTGCCCTCTTTGTTGCGCAGACATACCATGTAGGATGAGCAATCAGGTTAATGCACTTTCACTGTCACATAGAGAAAGCTTTCATTTAAGACTATTTGATCACTACTTTGACTTTTTTTAAATTCAATAATTTTTATTTTGACCAAAGTGGATTACAAATATTGCACAGTAATATTTTAGGTACACAGTGACATTGAATCGGGGCATACTCACCACCAGTATTGACCTCTCTCCACTCCTGTTCCCAGCATGCATCCCATATCTCCCTCCTTTGATCCCTGGCCTGCTAGTATAAGTGGTCCCCTCTATGTCTAGCTTGTTGTAGATTGGGTTTCGATTCTGTTTGTTGTTGGCTTTGGATTTGGTGTTTAAGTCTGATCATTTTTTATTTCTACTCAATGTTAATATGACTGTTTGGTCTTGATGCCCTCCATTATTTCCCTCTCAATTTGTGAGGCAGAACAAGATGGTTCAAGTTATGTGATTCTGTTTGGAGGGAAAAAAAAAAGAAAGAAAAAAAGTGGGGGGCAAAAAATCAAACAAGCAAAAAACGGGAGGAGTCCTTCTAGAGGCTATAAATATCAATGTAAGAGAAGAAAGGAAAAAAGGAAGAAAAAAAAAACAATAAAAAATCAAACAAAAGAACCTGAAAAGCACCACAGCAATAAAGACAAAAGCAAACAATAACCACAATCCCAAAATAAAAACAAAATAAAGCACGAAAATAAGGGAAAAAAATACAAGCAACAACAATAACAAAAAAATGATTTGTGTGGGTTTTTTTTTTGTTGTTGTTTTTTGTTTTTGTATAAGCACAGTAAATATTGGGGAAATTAGAAAGGGAATTCCCTTGGCCTAAGAGATACAGGGTTTCTTTGAAGCATACTGTTATAGGAATAACTATAGACCCCATATATACTCTTTTACACTAGCCTAGGTACTTTTGTGGTGTCTGGAAACATTCTGCTCAGTCATAGATGATAAAATCAGGCCTCTGTAACTAGAGATCTAGGTATTTGCACAGGTCATTGGATGGAGACAAGAATCAAGTCTTATGTTTCTAGAAGTTCTGTTCCATCACTGTAGTTTTACTCAGTCTTCTGTAGTTGGTGGTCTTTGTTTCTGCACTGATCTAGTACAAAGCCTAGGATAGAGTCTTTCCTTATGTTTTCAGAAGTTCTGCTCAGTTGCAGTTGTCACAGCCATACCTCTGGGATTAGAGATCTGGTTGTTGTACAGATCGTAGGCCAAAGCCTAGAATAGGGTCTTTTTTATTGATCCCAAAATAAATTCTGCCCAGTCATGGTTGTCACAGTGTTACTTTTATTTTTTTTATTTAATTTAAAATTGTATTTATTTTTTTATTTTTATATTAACAAAAATTTAAAAATTTTTAATTTTAAAATGTTTTCTTTTTTATTTCTAATGTAAAAAATTAAATAAATGAGTTTAACCAGCTATGGACCGACCTGTTGTACATGTACTTGTAAATATATACTTGTACATTTGTAAAAATATATTGTAAATATATACTTTGACCTCACAGGCTGGTTGTTCCCAGAATCTTGCATTACACTATTTGCTTTAGAATATTTCTTTTTTTTTGTTTTTCTCATCTAAAAACAATGTTTGTTTAATGTCAGATGAGTCTTATAAAGCGACAAATATGGTATCTTAAACAATTAAACATTATAATATTGAAATTAAATTTCTACAACATATGCAAATAAATTCATTAAAACATAATAGAATTATAAATTTCTTTTCAAAAATTGATACAGTATGATGATTTATGGGGATAAACCAATCTCCATGATTTTATTTAATATATAATTTTTTTTTGTTTTTGGGCCACACCCGTTTAATGCTCAGGGGCTACTCCTGGCTATATGCTCAGAAGTCACTCCTGGCTTGGGGGGACCATATGGGACACCGGGGAATCGAACCGCGGTCCATCCTACGCTAGCGCTTGCAAGGCAGACACCTTACCTCTAGCGCCACCTTCCCGGCCCCGATTTAATATATAATGTTTAAATGATCTATCAGTGGTCCTCAAACTATGGCCCGCAGGCCACATATTGTATTTGTATCTGTTTTGTTTCTTCATTGCAAAATAAGATATATGCAGTGTGCATAAGAATTCGTTCATAAGTTTTGTTTTTAGTATAGTCAGACCCTCCAATGGTCTGAGGGACAGTGAACTGGCCCCCTGTTTAAAAAGTTTGAGGACCCCTGATACATTGATATGATGTTTTGCTTATTTATGTTTATTATAATCTTCGATCTTATAAACTAAATGTATGTTAGGAGAGAAATATCAGAGTGATAGAACAGTGGGTAAGGTCTGGTTTAATACACAATACCATATATGGCCCTCCGATTGCCATTTTCAACTATAGCCCAAAATGAAACTACCAAAAATGTATTTTAACTGGGAAATATCTCTAAACTCCTTATTCAAGTGTTATATTCTGTGATTTTATCTAATAACTAAAGTGTGTTTATTTAAAAGGTTAAATCATTTAGATGGTTTAGAAGTTTATTTTGCTCTTTCTAAAGGAAATAAAAAACATCAAAAACACAAATTCAGAGTTAATTAAAATTGCACCTGTCAAGGCATTTTTCCCCTGAACAAATATACTTAGTCACATAATTATTTCTAATTGAACACTGTTTGGTTAGAATTGTAGCTTTTTTGAAGACTTTTCTAGACACTAGAATGTTTTGGAAATACAACCTCTTTTATTAATGTAAAAGCCCTACCAGTAAATTTGAGTTTATTCTGTTGAGTCAGGACTTACGATAGATTCCTGAACTTAACCCAAGCTTTAAATGTGTTCCAAGTGCCCTTTACCCCCAAAGAATTAAGGAGTGCATTAATGTAGTTGTCACGGTAAGAGTTAATTAGGAACTCGCGAAGGATTTTAGAAACTTTCCATTCAAAAGTGTTTTCTGCTTCTAAATAATACAGAAGCTTTCAATATACAAATATGACAGGAGGCAGGAAGGCTGGGCGATTATGCTTACTCTGCATTTTCAGGACATCGAAAACTGGAATTTAAAAAGCAAATGATGCTGAGAGAAGAAAATGCTTCAAGCCCAGTGCTTTTATTATATGAGACATAATGAAAATAAATACCATACGAGCTTTGAATCTAGATAAGTATAAATCTTAAATGTAAAAAGAACACCTTAAAGCTAGAGAAAGTATAACTATTAAGGCATTTGTCTTCCATGTGAGCCACCATCATCTGATCCGGGCACCTTATATAGAACCCTGAGTACAAATTACCTCGGAGCATAGAGCCAGAGATAACCAAGTGCCACTGAATGTGACAGCAACAAAAAGCACTGCCGTTGGGTGGCCCTTAGAACAGGCAGAATACTTTGTTAAAATGAAGGACCTTGTGACTGCTCAAAGCAGGTAGCTTTGAGAAATAAATGTAAACCATTTAAGGTCACCTTATTTGTATATCCCACCTGCAGGCAGCCTTGAGAATTAAATGTTAACCATTTAAGACTTACGGGCACAAAACAGAGAGCCATAATCAAAGCAGGTAGCCCTGAGAATTAAAGGTTAAACATTTAAGTTCACCTTATTTGTATACCCCACCTGCCGGAGATAGGTTCCATTATCAAGTACATCCTGACCTAAAAGAGACAGATCTCATTATCCGCACATTCCATCTCATTTGCTAATGGGTTCTATTATTTGAACAATCTGGCCTGTTCTATAGATACGAGCAGAACTATGCCCACAAAAAATATATATAAACTGGGCCTTGAGTTTAAATAAGTTGGAATTGGATTTGGATCCGAAATCCTTTTCCCACTTTAGTCTGTCTTTGTCTGTCTGTCATGTCTGTCTTTGTGTTTGCGTGATCTCCCTCCAAGAAGGAATAACTAATCTTAATTTGTGTCTCTGTAGGCAGGGGCACCCACAAACTGCCGTTCATGCTTGAGGTGTTTTATAAAGCCTTTAAGATATCATGCACTCCAACAAGTTCTGTCTACATGTAAATCCAACCATTATGATCAATAGTTTTTCTGATATTTCTATAGTGTTTCTGCTATTTTACAGTTTTCATGCCACTAGATAGAGGATAATCCAAGAGTAAAAGAATTTATTTATTCATCTCTCATATCATGCATATGCTTTAGACATGACAAATAAACAAAAATTTTGGGTTAGATCTCTGGCACTGTGTATGGTTCCCCAAGCCAACAGTGATCCCTGAGTGCAGAGTCAGAAATAAGTCCTGAGCAATGCTGGTTGTGGCCCCAAAACAAACCAAAAACAAACATGCAAAACAAGGAACACTCTTTTCTGAGAAGTTGTTTTTTATATATTATTTTAAAAGAATTGTGTACCTAATACTCTTCTTTCTTAGGAGAAAAAACGATAAGGGAAGAACAGGAGAAAGAAGAGAGGAAGAGAAAATAAATATCAAAAATGCTGGCAACAGGACAGTGTTATCATAATAATAATTGGTTTTTAAAGTAACCAATTTCCCCTTAAATTAATTTGGATATTTGCTTAGACTATGGCATTTTTTCATGAATTAGTATTCCTTAAATGGTAGTTGATAGCTTGGTTGGAAATTATATATGCATGCTAAGTCACTATCAATTTCTAGATGGCATTGTGAAAAATTTTCAAAGTCCTTTTGCAAAGAAAAGTTATATACTTAAAAGTGTGTCTATACTTTATTTCACGACTTAAATTTAATAGGGAATAGAGTCAGATGAATAAGAATGATACTTGTCTTCCTAAGACAAAAAATTCAGTCTAGCACATAACTTCTATAAACTAATCAACAAAGTCACATATTATTTTAACCATTGTCTTTTATCTTTTTTTGACAAAAGTTAATAATGTAATATTTTTAGTAAAGAAATTGGTAATGTAGCAGTAAATTGATAGTGAGCCTTGTTGTTTGTAAGAGTTTAACAAGTCTGGTCCTCAGCCAAATTTTTTATAAATCAAATTTGCCCTCAGAATTTCTATCAATGTCTACACCTTTCATTTACTTTAAAATTTTGCTTTTTTTAAACAAAAGAATGTGCTGTCAAGGTAGGGACACAGTTTGGGTAATTTTCATCTATCAAAATATCCCAGGTCCCTTCTTTAAAACCGATTTACTATAGTGATGATTTGAGTTGTGGTACTAAAATGCCTGTGGTGATTTAAGGTGTTTTCATTCCCAGTTGCCACCTTTATATTTAAAAGTATCTGTAAAGAGTTTTTACCTGGGTTAATCAATTCTCTTAGTTGTCCTGGGACTTTCCTAATTCCAACAGAAAAATCCAGTGACTCGGGAAACCTCCCACAGTCTTCAGCATAGTGGGAAAATTTGTTTATGCTAGTTCCACAACTAAAAGGATTGGGGAGGGATGGAGACAGTTGAGAAAGGCTTTTAAACTTCTCTCTCCAAATGCAGTTCCCAGATGGAGATTTTTCAGCCTCTTTTCAAATACCTGTTAAAGATGATCTACTTTGTCCTTCAAGAATGCAAATTACGCTCTCTTCCCAGCCAAAAAGTTTGTACAGATAAATCCCCAGATTCACTCAAGTGCATGTTCTGTACTCTAAGCCTTTCATTGTTTTAGTTTGCTCAAAAAGAAATATTTGCTTCCCAAGCACTACAGGATTTACCATGCAGATAAACAAATAAAGAGGTCCATAATCATGTTCATCTATTTTCAGACTATCTTAATTGTCTCTCATCTTTCAAAAGAACATTTTTGTCTCCATTCAGATATTACAACAATGGTAACAGCAACAACAAAAGGTAATTGATCCACCATTCTGTGCTATCTATACTAATATTTCCCATTCAGTAGAATAAGCAAAGTCTGACACTACATCTTAGTCAAGATAAAAGAACATGGTAAGAACATGAATCACCATTCTGTACTATCTATACTAATATTTTCTATTCAGTAGAATAAGCTAAGTTAGACACTACTTCTTAGCCAAGATTAAAGAACATGGTAAGGACAGAGTTTCAGCTATCTAGTTCTCTCTTCTTGCAATTCTGTTCATCTCTGGAACCTTTCTTATTACTCAGGAACTTGTGATTACCTGTAATTCAAAACAACAACAACAATAAAAAATAAAACAAAAAAGCAAAAGTGCAAAAATTGTTGCAGAGTGTTTTTTCTTTTTTTTTCTTGGACCACAAAGAGAGATGATTCAAATTGACCTGATTTTGTAATGTCGGGTCAATGAGGTGCAAGATAAGTGCCTTATAACTGTACTATCATTTCACTTTGATAGAAGGATTGTTTTCTTTTTTAATTTATTTGAGGACCACAGAGATAGTACAGTAGGTAAGTCACTAACCAAACAGCTATCTGATCTGGTACCACATATGGTCCAGGAGCTCCACCGGAAGTGATCCCTGAGCACAGAGTCAAGAGATAAGGTCTGAGCAAAGTTGAGAAAGGCTCAAATACTAAAAGGAAAAAAAATTAAAGATAGGAGTTTTCAAGAGGCAACGAAGTTAAAAGGAGGTTGCTAATATCTCCAATGTATCTTTCAAAGAAAAGGACAGGGCTCTGATTCATGTACCGAAATAAGTTCATAATAATAAAGAGAAGAAATCATCTACAAGCCAAAAGTCCTGGAATACATTCTTTCTTCATGGTTCTCAAGAGAAACTAACCTTGCCAAAGCTGTGATAATCTACTTCTAGTGTGTACATTTCTGAGAAAATATCAGCCCAAAATAGTGTATTTATTTGCAATAGTAATTGTGCTTCTATGACTTTCTCATGGCAGTTTATGCAAACAAATATGCAATTTTTAAGTAAATCACATTGATTCTACTAAGTGGTCAAATGTAGAACTCCCATTGAAGGTAAGTTTTAAATAGTGCCTGAGTTAAGGGCCCCAGGTAGATGGATTGCAGTGGGTTTGCAGTTTTCACTTCAAAACTTGCTCTCCTATCACTACACACATAGTAAACTTTCTAGCAGAGCAAAGAAAATTTAAGTAAATGCAAAGGTTCATTTAGAGCTTGAGAGGAGTGCTTTAGATCTCCCTCACTTCTCACACACTCACCACCCTAAAAAACTCTATCAATCAAACTTCTTGAAATTAAATATAAGACAGTAATAAGTCTGATTTCCTCTTCTCATGAATAACCCTGATCACAAATCTCTTATTTTGCCACAGTTCACTGAATTGCCACTAGCCCTGAGAAACATAACAATTTGATATTTTCTTCTGAAGAATTGAAGAATATTTCACCACAAGGAGTAAATTTTGAATACAATTGAACATATATTAAATAGAAACTGTTTTGAGAAAGGAATGTTTTGGAAGTTTAAAATGGAAAGTATAAAGTACTATATGTGAATTTCACCTTAATAGAGCTATTATGTATATAAAACAAGCAATGATACCATCTTTGTCAGCATATGCTTTTCATGCTGCCCTAATTTTTCCACTGGTCTCTTAGAATCACCTCGTTCATTTTGTTTATTCCACATTGCTATTCCACTTATCCCTTGGGAAGCATTTGTAGTTATTACTGATTTGAGAGAGGAGATAATGATCTTCTGTGAAAAGTCAGATGGCTAAGAAATATAGAAATGCTACTGACCTTGGACTTGCTTTTGTAATTTCATTCAGGGCATGTTTAAAGTATTTTATGGAGTTGCCCCCCACCCCCGCCCATTGGTCAGCCACACTATTTGATTTTGACAGTTTTCTCAGCCAGTCATCCTGGAAACTATTCCTCCATCCCTCTCTTCCAGTCATATAAATAGATGAGGAGTAACTACTAGAGAATTGCATCTGTTTGAATGAGAAAGAGCAAGAAGGACATACAGACCTCAACCTAGTTCCCCTCTGTTCACCTATGTCAACATATTGCTTTGACAAGATTTGAGTTGACCTGTAATATCAGCAATTTTATAATGGTATTAGTAATGGTATTAAGCATTAGTTTTAGGTGGAGAACTTCCATTTGCTTCTAGATTGATTTAATGCAAGTTTAGAAAAGCAGTCTCTCTCTCTCTCTCTCTCTCTCTCTCTCTCTCTCTCTCTCTCTCTCTCTGCCTAATCTTAGAAAAATTCAAAAGATAAACATCTTGAATTACATTTGAGGTAGAAAGGTTACCTGGCTGGGGGGCCGGGTAGGTGGCGCTGGAGGTAAGGTGTCTGCCTTGCAAGCGCTAGCCAAGGAAGGACCACGGTTCGATCCCCCGGCGTCCCATATGGTCCCCCCAAGCCAGGGGCGATTTCTGAGCACATAGCCAGGAGTAACCCCTGAGCATCAAACGGGTGTGGCCCAAAAACCAAAAAAAAAAAAAAAAAAAAAAAAAAGAAAGGTTACCTGGTACAGGAAATAGGCCTGAGGTTCATCTGACATTATATTGTTCATATTACAATAGCTGTGAGTCTCCCCATTATTCAGCTCCTATTTCTAGGGGGAAGACATTAGTTTTAGCTGGCAAACATTATGACCTGGATGGACTTTCAAGGAGATAACAAACCAGCAAAGTAATTGCCCAAAGGAGTACAGATAATGGGCATTGCTGATTGGGTCACTGATGAGCACAAAAACTAAATTGGCCCAATCAGAGGACATTTTCTTGTTCAGTTTTCAGAAAATACTCTGTATTATTAGTTATAGGTATCTTAGAAAAGTGCGACAAAGGTTTTGCACTGAGACCTGACCTGATGCATTTGTGAGAGGCAGGTAAAATCTTTGTCTAATTCATTTTTTTATTCTGTGTAGCCTGAAGTAATAAATAAATTAATAAATAAATAAATAAATGAAAATGTCAGACTGAGGACAATGAACATCTGTGTGTATCATGCTTTTGTATCTATTTGGTGGCCTCTCTTTCATTTCATTCATTCTACTTTGCTGATAATGATAAATTGGAGGAAAAGTTGAGGCAAAACTTTCTCAATGACAGCTGATTTGAAGATAGGAAGGAAGAGAATTTAGGATATAGGAGCTAGAGAGCAGCAACTGTCCCCAATCCCCAAGTTTGCTGGGTCTGTGATTGAAACAGGCCTGTGTCCACTTTCCAAGATTATAGTGCTTACTGTAAATTTTCAAATTGTCCACTGATTTGTGACCTAGTCTCCGTAGAACAGTTTGATTTAGCTATGGCACCTTATGAAATCATTGCATTCTGAAATTTAAACTCCGGTAAAACGTGAGGCTTCAGAATTTGGATGCCATAATAGCTTGGCTGCTCTTTGCAGTGCAAGCATGAAACTTTCACTGAATATAAGCTAAGGCAAAGTGAAGGGAGTAATGATTTGAACTTTTCAAGCCCTAAAACTTGGGCTATCTATAGAGTGTTCAGTTGTAAGATAATAGACTCTCCTTAAACAAATTTGAAAGAGGTTTTCTAATCCTCTCTGCAGAAAAAAAAAAAACCTAAATGACAGTCAGAGCAATCTACTGATGTGTTTGTCTAGCTCAGTGGTTCTCAAATAGTGGGGTGCACCCCCCAGGGGGGCTCGAGGCTCTGAAAAGGGGGGCGCATTTGACCTCAGCAAATACTGTTGTATTAAGCCCTGTGTTTATGTCTCTGTATGTCTCTGGAGCTGAGAGTTGTGTTCTACTTAAAACCCTGCTTCGAAAAACTATGCATTGCAAAACGTGCTCATGGCAGCCATTAATCCAGGCATCACCTCTGATTAAAAATCAGCTCAAATTATTTTATATAGTTTTGTTTTGCAGGTTAAAGTTTTTTTTTTAATAAAGATATATGTACAGTTGCACGGGAGCGGGAAAAAATGGTTTCTTCTTCCCAGGGTGCATGACAGAAAATAATTGAGAAGCACTGGTCTAGCTGAACATTCTTAGCAGTTTAAAAGATAGTCCTAAGTAGAAGGAATATGGGGGGCATTGGTGGTAGGAATGTTGCACTGGTGAAGGGGGGTGTTCTTTTTGTGACTGAAACCCAACTACAGCCAAGTTTGTAATCACAGTGCTTAAGTAAAGATATTATTTAATTTTTTTTAATTTTTTCTTGAGAAAACCGAAGAACAGTTGATTTGTGTGTTTTGACTGATATGATAAGGGAAATATAAAAAGATATTTTCCATTAAAAAAGGCTAGTATTGGGGCCAGAGTAGTAGCCAGCTGTAGGGCGTTTGACCTGCAAGAGGCTAATCTCGTGTGGACTTCTGTTCGATCCCTATGGTCACCCAAGCCAGGAGCCATTACTGACCAGTAGTAACCCCTGAGCACCGGGTATGGCCCCAAAACAAAACAAAACAAAACAAGGCTAGTATGAAAAGAAGAAACAAGGTTTTCACTGTGCCAAAGTAGTTTCAATTAATTAAACAACAATTTATCTCTTTCCTATTTCCTCTTCATGTTTGTCTTGCCTTTTTTTTTTTTTTTATACCATGAAATAAGTGGTAGAGATGCACATGGAAGATATAGTTTCTCTCAATAAAAGTAGGGATTTTTTACTCTAGGATGAAGTTTTCTACTATGCTTAGAAGCAGTTTGGTTTTACTATGATATTCTTTACCTAACATGTACAACATTAATGTTACACCAAATTTGCTAAGTTGAAATTATATTTTAAAAACAATCTGGTAGAACCTGACCAGATTTACTATTATCAGGTACTAATTTCTAAATACTCATGTGTATATTACATATTATGTAAAATATGTAATTTACAATATTTTATTTATTTTTTAACTTTATTTATTGATTGATTGGTTTTGGGGCCACACTGGATTGACTGGTTTTGGCTCTGCACCCAGAAATCACCTTTGGCAGGCTGGGAGACCATATGGGATGCCTGGAATTGAACCGTGTCCCTCTGGGGTCAGCAGCATGCAAGACAAAAGCCCTACAGCTGTGTTATCTCTCAAGCCCCTATTTTTTATAAAATTTTTCAAAAATAGGAAGAGTGGAAAAATCTCTAATAACAGAGAAGGGAAGTCCTGCATCCTCTTCAGAACAACATTTATAAAGGAAATATGCCTTATTACATTTATGTTCAGCCCAAATCTCTTCTTGAAGTTATTACTTTTTAGAAAGGTAGAACCATCCATTGAAGGAGAACCTCTGGCTCCTTGCCAATATATATCCCTATAAGCACTTTATAATTCTATAATCAAAATTAAAATTATGTATAAATGGATTAATTAGGAGAAGTTAAAATAGAGGACCAGAGAGATTGTAAAGGGCTTAAGGCAGTTGCAATCTTTGATTACTATCTGACTGGTTCCCTGAGTCCTCACCATCAGGTTTGGAACCAAAACTAAAACAAAATAATTATTTCTATGGGGAATAATAAACTTAATAAGAAGCTTAACCAATGAAGATCTAGTAAAAACACATTCTCTCTGTGTATATATATATAAATAGGGAAGTGTCTCAATGACTATATTCTAAAAAATCAATTTATTAGTTAATAAGGTTGCCTCCAATTAAAACACTTTATTCAAATATTTACAATTTAAATAAAATATATAAGCATAATTAGTTTAATTAGTTTCAACATTAAAATGATTATGTTAGGACTTTTGGAAAATTCATTATGAATTTCACCTTATATAAAAGCTATTACATAGTGCAATTTTCTTTTTCTTTTTTATTATTTTTATTTTATTTATTTATTATTATTTATTATTTTTATTATTACAACTACTCCTCTGATAAAATGGCATAACACGTTTGAAAGATATTTTAAATCTAAAAGTAAGTAGGTCTAGTTTAAAAAAGAATCTTTGGGCCCGGAGAGATAGCACAGCGGTGTTTGCCTTGCAAGCAGCCGATCCAGGACCAAAGGTGGTTGGTTCGAATCCCAGTGTCCCATATGGTCCCCCGTGCTTGCCAGGAGCTATTTCTGAGCAGACAGCCAGTAGTAACCCCTGAGCACTGCCAGGTGTGCCCTTCCCCCCAAAAAAAGAATCTTTTCTTTGTTGTTTGTTTGTTTGTTTGGGAACCACATCTGGCAAAGTTGAAGGGTTACTTCTGGCTCTGCACTGAGAAACCATTCTTGGCAGTGCTCAGGAAATTATAAGGGGTGTTGAGGACTTCATGTGGGTCAAATATATGCAAGGCAAGCACTCTAACCACCACACTATCTCTCTGGCTCCAGATCTTTTATTTCTGTAGAGATGAATGAGACTGTAATGGAATGTTTCTCAAAGTGGGGTTCTTAGAGTAATACCTTCTGTATCACCCAGATACAGAATGAAGATTCAAGTACCACCACAGAGTTGCTTGCAGACTTTGGAGTTCTCAAGTAGGGCCTTGTCTTTATATTCCAGAGCTCTAAAATGCTGCCCAGGCATCTAGGTGGTTTTTGCTCTCGGTAAGGTTAGAAATCTCTGAAGATTAGGGAACTAGTCTACGACTGCTTTCACTTTTTTCATCCATGATGCCTTTTACCTGAGAAATTTTTAAGTGATCCCAGATTTATAGGCATAAATAACAAGTATACAGATCAAATATTTACAGCCACAAAGTAATTTATTTTAAATTAGAAAACATTTGCATCTCCTACATGGAGTTATAGATTTCCCAATATGTGACCAAGACCCTATGTTTTAAGAAGTGAGGAGCCACTGAAGAGAGACTGGAGACCTGTGGGGATCCAACTATTTCCACAGCTTCTAAATTACTATTCACTGTGATGGTTTGAATTATTTTAGATAGTTTAGAGTTTCCCAATAGTCCAGAGTGCATATTGCTTAACCAATTTCATTAGATATAATGAATGAGATAATTTACACAAGTACTTAGCATGCCTGCTTTGCTTCTCACATAGGAGTTAAGGTAAGTGGAATTCAAATTATTGGTCTTACTTCATATTCTGTTCCCTCACAGCAAAATAAATAAATGTTTAGTTAGACACACACACATATATATAAGCATAAAATATCACATGCATCATATACCCATAGATACTTTTTATAGAAAGGTAAGTTTAGAGCTTATACAGTTAAAGACTTTTTTAAATAATGTCTTTATTTAAGCATCATGATTACAAACATTTTGTAGTGGGGTTTCAGTTATTGAAAAGAACACCCCCTTTCACCAGTGCAACATTCCCACCATCAATGGCCCCTTCTCCTTCCTCCCCCAACCCGGCCTGTATTCAAGACAGGCATTCTATTTCTCTCACTCACACAATTGTTATGATAGTTGTTAGTGTAGTTATTTCTCTAATTGCACTTACCACTCTTTGTGGTGAGCTTCATATTATGGGCCAGTCTTCCAGCCTTCATCTCTATTGTTTCTGGGTATTATTACAATAATGTATTTTAATTTTCTTAAATCCCACAGATTACTGACTTATTTTACTCAGCTTAATAGTTTCCGTGTCCATCCATGTATAAAAAAACTGTATGTTGGCTATTATGTGGTGCCTATCTTTATTGCTGTAGTGCTCACTGGATATTTTATTTGATACTTCTTTATATACTGTTGTGGTGTTTCACCTTCTTTTTCCCCTTCATCTCTCAAACTGAGGATGAGAGCCTCTAGAAGGACTCCGCCCATTTTCGGCATATTTTATTTTTACCCCATTTTATTACTTTTCTCTTCTTCAAACAAAACCACATAATTTGAACTATCTAGTCCTGCCTCCCAATTAGACCAAACAACTGTAAGAGCACTAAGTAATAAGCTAAGCACAGAGGATACCACTCATCCTAGCAGCCCCCTGGGTGAGGGTGGAGGATATGGGAAGCAGGATGGGAACAGAGGTGGAGTGAGGACAATTCGGTGATGGGAATTCCCCTGATTCAATGTTAATATGTACCTAACCTATTACTGTGAACGATATGTAAGCCACTATGATTAAAATAAAAATTATATTTAAAAAAACTTTATGACTACATTTTCTTGATGGCTGCATAGTATTCCATTGTGTATATGTACCACAGCTTTTTTAGCCATTTATCTTTTGAAGGGAATCTGGGTTGTTTCCAGATTCTGGCTATTGTAAAGAGCACTGAAATGAATATAGGTGTGTATAAGGCATATTTGTTTTGTGTTTTTGTGTTCCTAGAGTATATCTCTGTGTGATATTGCTGGACCATATGGTAGCTCAATTTCCAATGTTTTAAAAATCTCCATATTGTTTTTCATAAAGGCTAAACTAGATGATATTTTCACCAGCAGTGAATAAGATTTCCTACTATTGAACTGAAATATATTAGACCAACTAACAGGTCAAAAGTCTCTTAAGAAAAAATGACTAAAGGTTGTAAACCACAACTTTCAACTCCAAATTAATCTTGCAGATGATCTCATTTTATTTTTATTTTATTCATAATTATTACAACAGCAGTTCTGGAGTTCTGAAGTTTTCAGCAGTTAAACCATTCTGTAACTTTCTTTTTTGACATGACAAATTATATTCCAATGCTAATCTCTTCATCCTTACACCATTTATATATAGATTGAAACTACTATTCAGAATTGAAAAGCTATCAGGCTTATGACTTCCTGGATAATGCACACGTAGGTATATGTAAAAAATACCAGTGTACAATATACACACAAACCCCACATATTATTGTGATAATCAGCAAACACATTACAGTGAACAATGGATACATAAGAGAATCTGGACATGTACAAATCCAAATTTTTAGTGTGTGCATACTTTCTAATGAAGAAAAACTACATGTTGAAAAATCACAACCCTATAGAATAGCACTGGGGAGGAAACATATTAAAAAGGTGCCCTTATAAAGTATATGTGTGTGTATATATATATATATATATACATTGAAGATCAGATATATTTTAATTAGAAACACTTTCAATTTAAAACATATTTCTAGAAATATCTTTTCATTCTTTTTCCATTATATTGTCCCAAATAGTTCTGTCATTATAACAACAAGATAATTTACAGACTCAAAATATAAAAAAATTTTAGTTGTGAAAGAGCATTTTACAATGTTGAATGTACTTTTATATCATATTAATTTTTTTTATTAGAAGTGACATATATTAACCCAATGTCATCATTTCATGCAATGCATTTTGCTCCTCCTAGAACAGTAGGTCTCCCTAAATTTAAAACTTTATATGGAATTTTCTGTAGTTTAGGACATGAAAGTGTACTCTCTCCTTCATTTGTATGGACAGTTAATAACCACTATTGTATACACATCCTAACTTGGCTTCATTTAAAGTCTGAAAAAAACGAAGGAACCAGGGCTCACATAAAATATTGTTACATTATTTGAGCTAAGGAGGGCTGCCCTATCTCACCACCTAATGGTATGATACAATTGGGAAACATGTCATCCTGTGCCCTTAGATAAACCAAAATTACTATTTACAGAAGACTGACTTAGACAAACATGGTCTGGACAGAACCTATTGAGGGATCAACAAGGAAGTCCCATCCTAGACCTCGGCCTAGAATTTGTACAAAAATCAACATCACTAATTCCATAGAATTTTGACTTTGACAACCGCGACCATGCAGAAATTCTGGAATCATGCTGAAAGACTATACTCTAGGCTCTGTCCTAGGATCTGAACAAAAACCAAGACCACTAATTACATAAGATTGGTCACAACAAAGGTGATGGAACAGAACCCTTAGAATGATAAGGAAAAAAATCTCTCCTATCCTTCACCCTATATCCTATGCAAATAACAAGAGCTCCAGCTACCAAGGCCGGATGCCATCACCCACATCTGAGTGGAAAGTTTCCCAGCAGGACAAAATGACCTTGGGATGCGTAAATGAGTGAGTACAGAGCCTGTAGTTGTTCCTATGGCAGTATGCTTCAATGGTGGTGAAACCCTGCATCTCTTAGGCCAAGGGAATTCCCGTTCTCATTTCCCCAATATTTACTATGCCTATGCAAAACAAAAAACAAAAAAGGAAGAAACACAACCCTTTTTTTAAGAAGTTGCTGGTCTGTTTTCTTTATTTCATTATTTTCTTTCAGTTTAGTTTTTTTTGTTGTTGCTGTTTTTTTTTTACAGTAGCAGATGGTTTTTGGTTTTGTTTTATTCTTTTTTATGTTCTTTTTGTACTTTTGTTGTTACTCCATTATTGTTTTTTGTTTTTGAGCTGTTTGTTAACTTTTTCCCCATCCTTCTTCCAAATAGATACTTATAACATCTAGATCAACTCCTCCTAATTTTTCTCTGGTTTGTTTGCCCTTACACCCTCCATGGTACCAGAGCAAGACAGTCATATTTTCAGTAGGTGGAAATAAAATATGATCAGACTTGAATACCAAATCCAAAGTCAACAACAACAGGATCAATACCCAATCTACAACAAGCTGTACAAGTGGGAAACAGTTACTCTAGCATTAAGGGGAGCAACGGAAAAAGATGGGGGATGCATGATGGGAACAGGGACAGTGGGAGGACAACACTGGTGGTGGAAATGTCCCTCATTCATTGTCACTATTGCCTTAAATATTACTGCGAAAGATTTGAAATTCACTTTTACCACAATAAAAATGTAAAAAAATATTGTTACATTACAAAGTAAGCAATAAACTAAAATTTTATCCTAATCCATCATTACAGGAAAAAATGGGAACTTTAAAAAAATCATCCATGCTTTCCCACTTCTGAAATGCTTTAAAAAGGCTTTGATAAATGGGTTTTGTTGCTTTTAATGATGTCAAATAGAAATTTAAGGACCTTTCTAATTTTCTTTATTTGCTTTCCAAAATCATTATTTCAAAATTAAACGTTGCTAATTATGGAAACTCATTAAGCAAGATTAATCCAAAAGTCAGAATTAGTAACAATTTATAATAATATAAATCATGTATAAAAATGATCTTTGAAAATGAGTTTAAAATTTCTCTAGATAAATTTGCCCAAAATATTCAGAAAATACCGTTGTGCACATTAATATTTAAATCAATTGCTTTATCCTTAAGTTGTATTGATTGCTTCTCATTTAAAAAAAACTCTTATATTTTCAATTACATCAGTGTTAATCTAAACTGATTTATTTAATCTTAGCCTAATTACCTAACAAGACTTTTTAGTCTTCCTAGAACATGGATCCTGGAAAAACCCAGTTATTCATTTCTTTAGTATCCCTTCCCGAAAATTTTCTGGTTTGCTGACATGCTAATCGAGTTCCAAGAATGGCCTAGGGAAAGCAAAATCACCACTGAAAAAATAATTGTGTCTTGGATGTACAAATTGTTTATTTTTTTTCCTCTCCCTGAATATATTTTTCAACTAAAATAATTCTGTCCTTGAATGTGTGTACAGAACTCCGTAGGCAGGCTCTGTTCTCTTATCATCAAATATAAATATGGAAAGCCTTAAAGATTGTTCTGGAACCCTAATTCAAATTACCTTTGCCAACATCCAAATACCCCAAGGCGGATGTATTAAAAGCTCTAAGATGATTTTGCTTTTACTTTTTAGCCAAATGGACATGTTTTATTCAGGATCCCTTAACAAAATCCTTATTCAGCTCAACCCGATTACTTTCAAGGGTGTGTCTTCTTTTTTCCAATTTTTCATCCTGTCTTCTTACTGGCTCCCACCCATCTTGAATCTCTTCCTGAAATTTCTCCTTCCCACAACTTGCTCCAGTGCAGAAATCCCTCTTATTACCTTCCCCGGCAGACCTGAAGTTAATAACTGATTTACTGCCAAGTTCATTATTCCCTTGCAGGAAAAACTTTCTGTCCAATGCCCAACACATATTATACCATGTTGGATAGATGTTGTGGCCACCTTTGTAAGTTGTTTCTATAGATTATATTTATACTGAGCTGCGTAATTTTTAATTATTATTATTGCCTAGTTCTGTCTTTAGTTATTCACATCCTGATCAGGACCATGCTGCCTTTTTTTTAACCATTTATTAACAAAAATCACTTAATAGGTATGCAGTCTCTGAATTAACTAAGACAATAACTGAGTGTCCAAAACACAAAAACACTGGAAGCCATTAGAGGATTGACATTTTGGGTAATTGCAAGTCATCACTTTAAAACTCTGAGGTGTTTACATTTAATGTGAAACAAGTTTTTATATAATCTTTGTCTTCAAAAGCTTTCTAAGCACTCTTCTGTACACACAGAAATATATGCACTCATGAGAACACACCTGCCCACTCTCATGCGTGTCTAAAAACCCATATGCGAAAAACAAGGGCCGGAGAGTATAGCATGGAGGTAAAGCATTTGCCTTGCATGCAGAAGGGCAGTGGTTCGAATCCCGGCATCCCATATGGTCCCCTGAGCCTGCCAGGAGCGAAGCCAGATAACCCCTGAACACCGCTGGTTGTGACTCAAAAATTAAAAAAAAAAAGCACAAAACAGATGTGCCTTTGCATTAGAATTTGAGCACACACAGGTATCCATATGTTTGTGGTTAATAATGCAGTATAAAAAGTAATGAACCATGTAACTTAAAAAAATAATCCTTATTATTAACAATTTTGGATAATTAAAGAACATTTTGGTTTTATGCCCTTAAAGGAGAAGTCCAGGTTTAATAGTCTCACAAAATGCCAAAGAAAAGTGATGAATGAATACTGCAGTCCAGGGCCTGGAGAGATAGCACAGCGGCGTTTGCTTTGCAAGCAGCCGATCCAGGACCAAAGGTGGTTGGTTCGAATCCCGGTGTCCCATATGGCCCCCAGTGCCTGCCAGGAGCTATTTCTGAGCAGACAGCCAGGAGTAACCCCTGAGCACCGCCGGGTGTGACCCAAAAACCAAAAAAGAAAGAAAGAATACTGCAGTCCATATAGATAAATAGAGGACACCGATTCTGCTGTCAAATTATGTATTTATTTTGTCACTTTTTCAATAAATAGTGGAGTACAACAATGAGCTTCAGTCAAAATTTTAGAAAGAATCATCTTCCTACATGTTTATACACATATTTAAAATTTACTATTATGCTATAGAGAGTGTGTTTTTTTGTAATATAACCAGATCTTTCCAGCAGAACTCTTATTTTAAATTAGTATTGAGTTTTATTTCCTTACACACAAAACATAAATAATGCTGGTAAACACCAGTAAGGCAAAAAAATTGATATAAAAAATATAAAATCTGCTCAAACATGTGCATTGACTTCTCCAATGTCCCTACTTGTTTTTTTGGAAAAATTGAGGTTTTCACATTCCAATTCTCTATTTGATGTGTTTGATATATATCTTATATGATAAGTTAACCTAACAGCCCTTTTTCTTAAGTTAAGAAAATGAAAAGCCATAAGAGAGAGCATTGCTCTCAATAATATAGCAATCAAGTATTTCATATGAAATATTTCTGATTTCTGATTATAAAACCCATCTTTACATTTTAGATTAGTACATAGTTTCATGGGGAATTTTTTCAACCACACAAAATATAACATACTTTTCTGAGATTCTTTCACATACTTATATACATATCTACACACACACACACACACACACTCACTTTGTATTCCTCATATAATCTCAGTCCTTCCCAAAACACTTCCATCATTTTTTTTATTTTTCCTCAGAAAAGGAGAATGCACTTGCTCTCAAAACTTCGAAAGAATTGACAAGTATTAAGGCTCCAGTTAATTCTCGCCATTGTTTAGTCACAGGGTTTTTCATTCTGTCCAAAGTTGATTGAAGGTCTTGTAGCATCTCTCTGTAGCTATTTTCGTAATGAGTGCTCCAAGTATAGAGGAAATCATAGGCAGGTTTCCACATCATCTACCAAAAATGGATAAATAAATAAAAAGAAAATTAGATTTAAGTAGTGTAAAAGAGGGGATAGAGAGATAGCCCAGTGGTAGTGAGTTTGCCTTGCATGCAGCCTATCCAGGACGGACAGTAGTTTGAATCCTAACATCCTATATGGTCACTGGTGCCTGCCAGGAGCCATTTCTGAGTGCTGAACAAGGAGTAACCCCTGAGCACCATCAAGTGTAATACATAAACCAAAAACCAAAAAGAAAACAAACATAAAAAGTAGTGTAGAAGAGAAACAGAGAGAAAAATAGATGCTTCAATAAAAGGGTAGGAAACCATTATAAGTAAACAGAATATCAGTTATACATAAACTTTTACTGATATTCTAGATAATATGTTTTAATAATTATTATATCTCTGTTCTCCTAATCCTGAAGATTTTTGACAAGTGGGAGATTTCCTTTTCTAGAGCTGCCATCTATACATTGCCATACTATTAATGAAAAAAGTTTCTTGCACAATTTTTGTTAACAGGGTAAATTTTATTCTGAGAAACTGTTATGATCGAAGAGGTAACCTCTTTATAAGTATCCATGGTGAACATTATGACTTTATTTATGAGGAACCTATAGATTATATTTAGGACTTTAAGTTTTCTGAGCAATTAAGGAAACAGAAAAAGGCAGCTTTATGATCAAGTCAAAAAGAAAGCAAAGATATATTTCTCTAATTAATAAAATAACTTAATAACACATTTATGACCAAAATAAAGCTCAAAATTCAAATCTTCATTATACTTTTGCTATGCACCTAAATCATACCAGTGACATCATTGTTTCCATGGAAATAAATGTACGTCAATGAGGAACTTCACATTCAAGCCTGTATGTGATGGTAACCAAGGCAACAAGGCTCAGTGAGCACAGAGACAAAGCTGACAGACCAAATAAGATAAACTGTGGAATACACATAACTTAAAATGAATTTTCTCAGGAAAAATAAGAAAATAATCCTGCACCTATTATTGTAACATTAGAATATAAACTTTTTACTTGCTACTTGAGTTCACTAAACTAATTTATTCATGGCTCTATTTGCTTGCAAAATGCAGTAACACAGGCTGTGAGCTGAATATTATGCTAAGTTGTTCTCTTAAAATAGAGTGTACATTAACAGTAATATGATATAAAGTAGAGCCTTGGGATATAATATTTTCAGTCTCTTCTCATATTTCCATAGATAACTGAAATTAAAATAATTAAAGACCTAAAGGAGTTTCATTATGCTTCAATTCAATCTGCGTAGGTTAGATATCAGTATTAGAAAATAATTGGAGTATGGAATATAGCGGGTAAGGTGCTTGTCTTGTATGTGGCTGACCTTGGTTCGATTGTAGGTATCCCATGCAGTCCTCTGTGCCCCAACAGTAGTGATCTCTGAGCACAGAGCCAGGAATAAGTTCTAAGCATTTGTGCGGTTGATTCAAAAACAAAAATTTCTGGATTCAATGTTTCCAAACTGACATTCATGAGAACCCACAATATATACCATCTAGCTTTATTTTCCTGACATTATTAAATTTTGAAGGAAAAAGGAAGATGACAATAAATAGAATGACACTGTATAGAGGTATACATGATACTGCAATGGAAAACATCCCATGTCTCTCTAAGTTTTCTACTTAACAACCTGATTCTATGGACTATATCCGCAGTCACAATAGAACATGAATTAAGTGTCCTCTGTATTTGGGAAGATACTCTCAATGAGAACAAAGCTTTTAAAGTGTAGGTGAACACAAAAAAAGAAATGAAAGAAAAGAAAGGTAAGGATAGAAAGAAAGAAAGAAAGAAAGAAAGAAAGAAAGAAAGAAAGAAAGAAAGAAAGAAAGAAAGAAAGAAAGAAAGAAAGAAGAGAAAGAAAGAAAGAAAGAAAGAAAGAAGGAAAGAAAGAAAGAAAGAAAGAAAAAGAAAGAAAGAAAGAAAGAAAGAAAGAAAGAAAGAAGGAAAGAAAGAAGGAAAGAAAGAAGGAAAGAAAGAAAGAAAGAAAGAAAGAAAGAAAGAAAGAAAGAAAGAAAGAAAGAAAGAAAGAAAGAAAGAGAAAGAGAGAAAGAAAGAGAAGGAAAGAGAAGGAAAGAGAAGGAAAGGAAGAAAGAAAGAAAGCAAAGGAAGGAAGGAAGAAAGAAAGCGAAGGAAGGAAGAAAGAGAAGGAAAGGAAGAAAGAAAGCGAAGGAAAGGAAGAAAGAAAGCGAAGGAAGGAAGGAAGAAAGAAAGTGAAGGAAAGGAAGGAAGGAAGGAAGGAAGGAAGGAAGGAAGGAAGGAAGGAAGGAAGGAAGGAAGGGAAGGAAGGGAAGGAAGGAGATGCTAAAGCATATTAATGGACTCAATACAACCTGCCACTCTTCAGATATAGATTATCATGAAATAAATCAATGTATTGAGCTTATCTTAAATTTTGTAAAAAAAAAAAATGTTGTGATCTGTATTTTATTTGGCATCCACTTAAAATTTCTTGCTGGTCAACTAGCTGGTACATTATTTTTTCAATTTTTGATGTAATCAAAACAATGGTGTTTATAATTAAAAGCTCCTAATGGTGTCTCTTCATATCTTAACAGAAAATTCTTTTACACATATTTTTATAATAAATAACAATTAATAACATGCTAAAACTAAGGTGGCAACATGGTACAACAGAATACAGAACTCTTAAGAAACACACATAATTTTTGTTTGTTCACTGTTGTGCGATTCAAATTTCATGCATAGAGGCAACCACTAACGCCTCACTCACTTTCCTGAGTAGAAAATTTCTGCATCACAAATCTAACTGCAGCATTGTAAAACTCTATGTATAGAAAAGCCCTGAGGCACACTCAGTTATGAAGCAGCCTCTGTGCTGTTGAAGCAAAAAATATCACAGGGTGATGCAGGAACTGGCAACTCAAAATTCAGAAGTTCAACAATTCATGTCCTTAAACAATTATAGAGAGGGCCACAATCTGCTCCCATTGGCAACCTTTACTGACAGCATAGCCAGTTGCTGAAATTTGGAATGTTTTGGTAAGTTCTGTATCCTAATTAAGACTCTGAAAAGGATCCCCTTTCACCTCCACTTCTAAATAAACTTTTCTACCTTCTAAAAATAAAGACTCTGAAAGTGTATTTAAAAGAGAGAAAAGGAAGGAAGGAAGGAAGGAAGGAAGGAAGGAAGGAAGGAAGGAAGGAAGGAAGGAAGGAAGGAAGGAAGGAAGGAAGGAAGGAAGGAAGGAAGGAAGAAAGAAAGAAAGAAAGAAAGAAAGAAAGAAAGAAAGAAAGAAAGAAAGAAAGAAAGAAAGAAAGAAAGAAAGAAAGAAAGAAAGAAAGAAAGAAAGAAAGAAAGAAAGAAAGAAAGAAAGAAAGAAAGAAAGAAAGAGGAAGGAAGGAAGGAAGGGAAGGAAGGAGGAAGGAAGGAAGGAAGGAAGGAAGGAAGGAAGGAAGAAAAGAAAGAAAGAAAGACAAAAAGAAAGACAAAAAGAAGGAAAAAGACTGGAGTTATATAGCACAGCGGTAGGGTGTTTGCCTTGCATGTGGCCAACCCTGGATGGACCCTGATTTGATTTCCGGCATCCCTATTGTTTCTCAAGCCTGTCAGGTGCGATTTCTGAGCACAGAGTCAGAAGTAACCCTGAGCGCCGCCAGGTGTGACACAAAAACAAAAACAAAAACAAAAAGACCTCAGGAATATGATTAGATTTTGATTAGTTAGGAATGCAAGGGAAAAGATGGACCTGCCAGAATTCATCGAAGATACCTTAAATTCTAAACCCTAAGATGGCTAGAAATTGGTATTTGAGGTTTTTTGTTTGTTTGTTTTGTTTTTTTGTTTTTTGTTTTTCGGGCCACACCTGTTTGATGCTCAGGGGTTATATGGGACACCGGGGGATAGAACTGAGGTCCTTCCTTGGCTAGCGCTTGCAAGGCAGACACCTTATGTCTAGCGCCACCTCGCTGGCCCAGTATTTGAGTTTTTTTTTGTGTGTGTGTGTGTGTGTGTGTGTGTGTGTGTGTGTGTGAAAAGTGATAAGATAATTTTAACCATGGTAACTGATAGTAAAATTTGAGGGTGTTTAGTGTTCCATTTCCCATTGCAGCAAACTAAACTTAAATATTGCTTTTTTCTTTTTCTTTTTTTCTCTACTTTTTTTTTTGTTGTTGTTTTGTTTGTTTGGGGCCATACCCAGCAATGCTCAGGGGTTACTCCTGGCTCTGTGCTCAGAAATCATTCCTGGCAGGCTTGAGGAACCATATGGTATGCTGGGAACCTGTGTTGGCTACGTGAAAAGACTTTATCTGCTGTGCTATCACTCCAGCCCTAAACCTGAACATTTCTTCAACACAAAATTGGAGTTGCTATATTTACACTCCATTTTTGGTAGTATCAATATAGATAACAGAAAAACATTATTGTTACAAATATGAAGGTATTAGAATTACATTTTTGCTAATTAGTTCGCTTAATTAATATTTAATAGTGTAGTACCTGTAATTCTAAGGAAGTTTGTTTATAGAATGGAATGAAATGCTGAATATATCCAAGATTTTTACTTTTTAGAAGAGAAATACTTTCATAAGCAGTAACCCTTATAAAAATTGACAGAATCTGGTAATTAGTTTAAAAATGCCAAATAAGTTTTATATTTTAATCCAACAAGAGATAAAAACTGAAAGTTCTATTGCTTGAGAAGCACCATAACACACTGGTAAGAATAATGGATGTTGGTATCAGAATAACACATTCTGATTTCACATTTGAGTTCTAGATTCTGTTGGGTGGGTTAATTTGAGCAAATTAACTAAGTTCTATGAACTTAGGATTTTGAATGTATAAATAAGACTTATTTACAAATTTTAGTTCCAAAGTATTATGAAATATCTAGTATACAACTTGCAATTGACACATTTTAATAGGACATCAAGGAAAATGAGTATTTTTAGAGTGAGGTAAAAATTAAGTATTTAATAGTGAATTAATATATGAATTAATATATAGAGAAATTAATATATATAGTGAATTAATATATGAATTAATATATATAGAAATTAATATTTCTATATGTGAAATTACATATAGAAAACAGGAAAAGATTCAGCATCACTCGTGAAAACATGATGATGAAAAGCATGAGATTAGAAGAGAATAATGAATAAATATGTATTTTTCAAAAAAGTCTGTAGTTATGAGCTACAAATATTAAACAAGAGCAATAAATTGAATGGAGAAAAGCTGAATCCCAAGTGATGTAAAATGAAGCAAAAGCCAAGGATGAACAGAATCCAAGAGAGTATAACTATTGGGTTTGCTGTCCTAAGTTCTTACCAGTTCCCTTTAGGGCAATCATGCACATCGTTTCCAAAACCATGCTCAGAAACATTACATAAAGAAATTAAAGCCATTTATGATGTAAGGAGAACATTGAAATTGGCAGTTATAAATTAATGTTGTTACCCTGCAAAGAAGCAACTATTAGATATTTATAAGCATTCTACTTTTTATTTTCTCTGCCTTAACATCAGGATAGATAGAAACTTTTAAGAGTAAAGAGAGAACAGTCATAACTGGCCATTAATTTGCCTTGGTGAAGTCAGTTTTATGAAGCGTTGTGGAAGGTACAGTTAATGTATAAGAAGTGCCAAGCTCAAGGAAACAAGAGAATAAATGGGTCACACTTTTGAAATGTAAAAGTTAAAGGGAGAAAAATCTAGAAAGAGACGTGCACAATAAATGTATGTTACAAATAGAGGGGAAAAACCCTCAAAATGTAAGCAGTGATTTTTTTGAGGATAAAAGTAGAAACATTACACCAGGTACTCAAGAAGACAGGTTAACTTACTTAAGATAAAGAATATAATATTAAAATCATAATCAAATTAGTATAGATCAATAAAGGGACATTTATCCATAAAACTTGAAAAGCAATAGAATCAAATGCTCATGTACTTGAAGCACTAATTTAAAATAAAACACTAACGTTTAAGGACTTTGCTTTTCCGTATGATGCAAGTTTCTGCCAAGCATAATAGATATAACTTTCTCTTTTTGAAATTTGTCAAAAATAAAAACCAGGCAAAATATCAGCTTTTATCAATACACTAAAGAGTTTAATCAATTATTTCTTATCCTTTGTGATATACCAATATAACACTTGAGCTCATGCAAAATGATACTTAATTTCAAAATAATTTGGCATTACTGAATCATTCTAGTTCTTCACTAAGTGAATGAAAATATTTATAAAAGCAAGAGCAAAAAAAGGAAAAATGCATGAGTTGACCTTAGATCTTTAAAAATTTGATTCAATAATACATATTAAGATCCCAGAGGATTCTATATTGTATAATAGATGAAATAGATCAGCTAATTATCCCTGAAAATGTTCCAGTGAATAACATGAGCAGAATAAAAAACATAATCTCTGGATTGACCTAAATGATGTCCGCCAAATGCTGGAAATGAGTGACAAAATTAGGTTTCTGTTGTCTTATAACTATTTGGAGGTTTAAAAATAGTTCATCCATTCTTGCTCAGTGTTATGCTTGAAGGGAAGCTATGCAGATATTTTCACAAATGTTTGGACAAATCAAAAGAAAAGCATGGTTATGAGGGTTGGTTTTTTTTTTGTTGTTGTTGTTCAAGGATTCTTTAACCACAAAACAAATTTCTCTTCATCTTCTAATCTCTGTCACAAATATTTGACACGCAAACATCTTCCTTAACCCTCTAATTTGGGATCTTTCAGTGTTAGCTTCATTGTATTTTTCATTAATCTTTGACTAGGAAGCAAAGGACTCAGAAAGGCAGAGAATTGTTCACTTCTTGCTCATATGCTTTCATCTCTGACTATAAAGGGCAGCCACTCCAATAAGGATTTAATTTATCAATATTGAATAGTTTTCCAAACTTCCAGCACTAGTGTAGAAGAAATATGTCTTTTCTTTATCTTCTAGGTATTAGAGGAAAAGGCAAAGACAAAGGAACACAGTAAAAGTAACAAATGGGATGCCAAATAAATTGAAATTGGAATGAGTTTAAAAAAATACACGTCCAAATTTAGAGTGCTTTATTCCCAGAAGCCAATAAGACTCATTAGATAATGTACTAGATAATGAAATGCAATGCGAATAAAAGCAATTCACTTTTGAAAATAGCATTCCAATGTCTTATTGTAGCTAAAAAGTATGAAGAGCATGAAGAATGCCATTGGTTTAACTACCTTTGGATAATTACATTTTGCCACATTAAAGCATTAATAATCCACCTACTTTCTGCATAAAATTATAGGAGCTATTTTGTGACTTTCAATACAATTAACTGAAAAAGCAATAAAGCAAATTTGCCTTACTAATGATTAATACAAGTCTTCTATTGTTAGAAATTCATTTAAAATAAGCTTTATATCTTCTGTGATTGTTCAGAACATGAATATAGCTGAAATTGAGGTCACACTTGTCTGAAAACACAGTTGTCAGAAAACAATGTAATTTGAGTAAATTTTTTGGAAGGGGATTGTATATGGTGAAAAATCTTAAAATTCTATAAGAAATATCTCTTGGTGGTAAACCAGCCACTTATGACAGTCTAACATCATAGGAAAACATGCAAGCTGTGCATTTTTTACCAATCATTTTTAAGACAGCCTTTTCTGCTTCTTTGCCATTTACTCCTAGACAACTACAAAAACCACATATTGGTATACAAATAAAAATGTCAAGGTGAAAAGAAATTGTGTTTTCCAATTAAATGTTTCAGTGGTTTAATTAAAGAAAAATGAGAGAAAATAGAGTTATAGATGAAAGCCCTAGAATTATGGGCCAGAGTGATAGTACATTGCGCAGTGTACTTGTCCTGCATGTGGCCAACAGGGGTTTTATCCCCAGAATCCTATATCCAAAACATTACCGGAGTAATTTCTGAGTGTAGAATAATTCTTGATTCAGGAGTAATCCCTGAGTTACTTTGGGTCTAACTCCAAAACAAAACAAAACAAAATCACAAAACAAAAAGTGCTTCTGGAATTAGAAAAGCACATTGTGCATCTGACTTTATTCTAGTGGTTTATAGCTTAAAACCTTGAGTAAAACATAAATCTTTACTGGGTTCTTATTTTTTCCATTTGTAATTGTGGGTGGAGAGGTATACCATAAGTAATGCCATAAAGTATAGCCAACTGCATAATGTAACTAACATAAAAGACTTTGGCATATACTAGGTGCTTGGTCAATTCAACTGGAGCTTACTCTTGATATAGGGTTAAAAAAACCATGGTATTGCATATAAGAAAAATAATTCAGTTCACATTCCTAGCTACAAGGCCATTTAATTAAATTATTTTCACCAATTTATTTTATTTCTTTTTTATTTTTCTGAGGATTATTGCCATTTTACTTATGTTAGTCCTTCCAATCTATTGGCAAGGTATGTGTCTCCATGTTCTTGTGTTCTCTTTATTTCTTGAAACAGGGTTTTGTTATTTTTTTTTTCGTGTAGGTCCTTCCCCTCTTTAATTTATTTGACTCCATGATATTTGAGTTTGTGTGACACTAATGTGAATAGGATTGTTTTTTTTAATGTCCATTTCTTCTCTATCATTATTGGTGTACAGGAAGGCCACTGATTTTTGCATGTTAATTTTGTAGCCTTCTACATTCATATATGAACCTATTGTTTCTAGAAGCTTTTCGGTAGAGTCTTTAGGATTTTTTAAATATAGTATCATGTCATCTGCAAACAGTCAGAGCTTAACATCTTGCTTTCCTCTCTGGATGCCCTTGTTATCTTTTTCTTGCCTAACCACTATGAAAAGAACTTCCAGTACTATGTTGAATAGGGGTTGTGAGTGAAGGCAACCTTGTCTCTCACCAGATTTTAGAGGGAAAAAACTTTTAGCTTATCTCCATTGAGAAAAATAGTTTCTAATGGCTTGTGGTAGATAGCCTTGACTATCTTGAGAAAAGTTTCTTTCATTTCCATCATGATGAGGGTTTTTATCAAGAATGGGTGTTGGACATTATCGAATATTTTCTCTTTATCTATGGATATGATCATATAGTTTTTAATTTCTTTTTATTGATATGGTGTATTATGTTGATTGATTTACATATGTTAAATCATCCTTGCATCCCTGTAATGAAACCTACTTGGTAGTCCTGTATGACCTTCTTGATGAGGTGTTGGATCCTATTTGCCAAACTTTTGTTGAGGATCTTTGCATCTGTGTTTATCAGGGACATTGATGTGAAGTTTTCTTTTTTTTGGGGGGGGGGTTCGGGGCACACCCATTTGATGCTCAGGGGTTACTCCTGGCTAAGCACTCAGAAATTGCCCCTGGCTTGGGGGGACCATATGGAAAGCCAGGGGATGGAACTGCAGTCCTGATCCTTGGCTAGTGCTTGCAAGGCAGAAACCTTACCTCTAGCGCCACCTCGCCAGCCCTGAAGTTTTCTTTTTTGCAGCATGTCTGTCTGGTTTTGTATCAGGGTTATGTTAGCTTCATAAAAACTATTTGGGAGTGTTCCTGATTCTTCAATTTCATAAAAGAGCATGAAAACTATTGGTAGTAGTTCCTCTAGAAAGGTTTGAAAGAATTCATTAGTGAATCCATCTGGGTCTGAGCTTTTGTTTTGGGAAAGATTTTTGATTACACTTTTAATTTCCTCAGTAGTGATGGAATACATTTTCACTGATTTATTTTAATGTGGAAAATGTTTAATAAATATTGGCCTAAATCTTAGAAATAGGAGTAAACCTCAATAAATGAAATCCAGTCAAATATTACTATCTCCAAATTCATTTTAAAATATATCTATGATATTTACTAAAGTGATATGATTTGTATTTGTCCCAAGGCAGCAATCAACATAAAATATAGATTTAAACAATACTGTAGAGAAAGCACAGCACACAAGATTCCATCCCTACACTCAACTTGGTGCTGGAACTCCACAAGGAATGATCCCTGCATACAGAGTCAGAAAGTAGGCAAGTGTTGAGTACTATTGATTGTGGCCCAAAACAAAGAATACAGATTCTATTCTAAGATAATAGGAAGACAATGAACTTTACTATGTTGTTTTTTCTTTATTCCATCATTTTAATGAATGGCTATATTTTTAAAATGAACACTTGTAACAACAAACGTTATTGAATAAGCTGAAAAAGTTTTGACAGGTTGTGATATCTCTAACACAAATAATGTCACTTATAATGTATTCTATCACTTCCTAATTGGTAATAAAATACTTCGTTTCTTTTTTTTAATAAAAAAAAAAACTTCACCCTTAAGAATGAAGTACTGAGGAAGGGAAGAAGGACACTTGGGATATTGGTCATGGAAATATTGCACTGGTGAAGGAATATATATATTAAAAAATAAAAAAAAAAGCAAAGAAAAGATAAGGCCTCCCAATTCTTACCACAGGCTGTGTTCTTTACACTGACTGTATAAAAGAAAAGGTAAAGTAAATGCACCCCATATACACCTCAACACAGGCCCTTTGCCTGGTCTGTATTGTGAATTGGGGGACAAAAAAAAAAAACAAAAAAAAAACAAAGAATGAAGTACTGAAGTTTGGACTGAACCTTGGCAGATAAATGAAAATATGACAGCCATATATGTAGAACCTATAATCTGTTATGTGGGCCAGAAAACCTGGAGCTCAGATATTTTATCTATTGAAAAGAATATATTTTCCAAGGAAAATAAAATTTTATAGTGACAGTAAGGAAAAGCTGACCATTCAAGATTTTTCTCCATTTTTTTTCATGTAATATCATTTTCAGAAGACCTAAAATCACTACTGGTTTACCTTTCCTACATTATTTCTTTTTTGTTTGTTTGTTTGTTTGTTTTCTGGGCCACACCCAATGATCCTCAGGGTTTACTCCTGGCTCCGCACTCAGAAATCACTCCTGGCTTGGGGGCCATATAAAATGCCTAGGGATTGAACCTCAGTATGTTCTATGCTAGTGAAGGCAAGGCAGACATCTTATCACTCGTGCCACCACATAGGCCCCCTCCAACAGTATTTCTAAAATTACACACCCAAATCACTAAAAATGGCTTATTTTGTTCCTTTCTACAAATCTCTCTATATTATACAGTTGCCATACTTACCCTCCTCTTTTTATCAAAATAGTAGCTAATATGCATGTAGCACTACTAAAAAAACATTGCCTCAAGTATTTCATTTTGTTATTTCATTTAAATCCTATAACATTTGATGAAAATGTATTTTATTTGCCTCACTTTTTATGAAATGAAAAAAATAATTTCTATGAAAGCAACTCAAGGTATTAGAATCAATATATCGTTGAATTGCTTGAAAAGAATACAAAGAATCTTAACTTCTAATCCTCTGGTAGGCATTTAAATGTCTTCTTCAATTCCAAAGTATGTATCTCTCACTATATAATTCAATAATTATTAAAATGAACTCTTCTCTCTAGCACAGATAGTCTCCTTGGTTTCTAGAAGTCTGTGGTCTCCAGCCTGAATACCAAATTCTCTTGTTAATCCTCTTCAGTTACTCAAATGTTACCTATCTTCTTTAGGCCAGTAGGTGTCCCTCCCTGGTTGTTCTTGAACATTTTTCTATTTCATTTTCCAATTGATTCTGAGCTATAGGACAATGTGGATGAGACTATATAAAACAAATCTCAATTAAATCCTCCTTCTGTCAGTCAATATTATATAATTAGGAATACATTACCAATCTCATGTAATCACAACTAGCTTACACAAATGCTTTAGACTCAGCATATAAGGATCTGGTATTTATGACGACAGTTACATTGAAGTTGCAATCTCTTAAAGTTAGTTAAAATGTTTAGTATTGAAGAAAACTGTTAAATTTCAGTGAAGAATACCAAGACTAGTATCATCATTATTTATATGCCTTCTGTTTATTTTAAAATATAATAATTTAAATTTTAAATGTATTGCAGTTCTCAAGTCAGATGTACTTTTGACTTTAAAAAAGAAAAAAGTCACATGTTTTCATTCTGTTTGCGCTTTACTGCAATGCCTAATGATGCACCAAAGTGGAGAACTGTTAGTCCCAAAAGATGTTTAATATGAAGATAAATTAAATACTGAAACCAAAGCTAGAAAGAAAAGATGCTAAAATACTAAACAAATAGGGTGAATTTCACATAGAATTATCATTTAGTTATTAAAAATACTAACATAATTAGATATTTAAAGCTTCCCTTCTGTGTTAATTTAATATAGCTCTAGAATAAAGTGTTCTGAACACCCGTAGAACCAGCTAGAAAATAAGAAAAATAAAGGTTATTAGAAGAAAGAACACAAAATATGGAAAGAACATCTTATTCTTATTGTTAGGTTGGTGGCTAATGGAAGAGAGTTATTAGAAAATTATTGTTGTTTGTGATAATAGTTCCTAAAAAACTAAGTGAGACTATCCAATTTAGGCCTAAGAATACTTTCAGAAACCCTCTGTACTATCTTTAAAAATTTTTTTTTCTTTCTTTTATTGGGGGGAACATTTTAGGTCACACCCGGAGGCATTCAGGTGTGTTCTTGGCTCTAAGCTCAAATCACTCCTGGCATGTTCTGGGAACCATATGGGATTCTGGGATTGAACCTGAGTTTGTCCCAGGTTGGCCACATGCAAGGCAAAAACCCTGTTGCAGTGCTATAAATCCAGCTCAAAATATCCAGATTTTCTAATCTATTTTTCTTATACACATACATAATTTATTTTTTATTTTGGGATCATATCTGGCAGTACTCAAGGTTACTCCTGTCCCTGAGAGCAAAAATCACTCCTGGCTGAGTGCAGGGGACCACAGTATAACAAATAAATTAGTTTCTAGTATGCATCAAGTGATATTCCGATATCTTCAAAATGAAAGCCACCATAAAAGTAAGTTCTAGTAAAGTATGTGACCCAAAGAAGCCAACTTTCTAAAACATGAGTTTGCAAAGGAGTTGAGGTATGGTAAGGGAAGGAATCCTGAATTGATGGAAGGATCTGACACTCTTTTTGGGTATGGAGATGTTTGAGATGGAATTGCTGAATGCCTGAAAGAAACTCTTGTAGATCATGTTGAGTAAAAATGAATAAAAGAGTGCTCACTTCGGCAGCACATATGAAGGCCAAGTAAAGTTAACTCAACAAACTTACCAGTACTTCAATGGGAACTATGGGCCTGCTTTTGGTGGGCCTTAGTTTGAGGACCTCTGCCTGGGATTGAGAGGAGGAGTCAAGAGACAGAGGAGGGGCCGGAGAGATAGCATGGAAGTAAGGTGTTTGCCTTTCATGCAGAAGGACAGTGGTTCGAATCCCGGCATCCCATATGGTCCCCCATACCTGCCAATGGCAATTTCTGAGCATAGAGCCAGGAGTAACCCCTGAGTGCTGCCAGGTGTGACCCCCCCCCCAAAAAAAAAGAAGAAAGAAGAGTTGAATAGTATGATGCACATCCCACACATGAGCACTTCAGGCAGGAGATGAGATGAGTCAGCTGCTAAGTAGGACAGGCAATGGCTGCAAAAACACCTTGTTGGTTAATTAATGTCCTCTGCAGGCCCCAGGTGGCCTGCAGGCTAGAGTTTGAGAACTCTGTTCTAATGTGTACTAAGAAAAAAAGTGGGGAAAGATTCCCCTTTCTGCATGAAACTCACTCAACACCATTCTCTGCACACTCGAACAGAAAAGGCCCAACTCTGTAATTGAAATCAAATAATATGAACAACTAACTAAATACTCAGATTACAGGGCCATAAACTCTGTGTGTATGTATGTGTATGTGTGAAATATGTTTAGGACAAGCCCTCCTGCACTCTACCCACCCCTAAAAAAAACCCAGCAGCCCCACCTGCCAGCCCCATCTTCCTGGAAGAAAAAATGGACTCCTGCACTAAGATCTTAAAACAAATAATGGTCACTGATATTTCCCAGGTAGTCTGGTCCTAGATAACCACACTGAGACATTCTCAGATAGGGAGAAAATGACATATTAATCAATCAACCCTAGTGTGTCAACAAATACAGACCAGTAAGTCCTTAGATGATGATTTTAGTAACACCATGGAGAGATACCACAATCATTCCAAATTGAGCTGTATTAATTTAAGTGTTAGTAATTCCATTTGTCTTTGTGCTATAACAAGCAATATGAAGTAACTTTGTGCCTGCATGGAGAAGGCTGTGGTGATGAGTGAGAATTTGGGAACAATGGTGAAGGAAGGTCATACTGGTGATGGGAGTGGTATTTTCATATCCAAAGCCTGCAATGACTGTACTATGAACAATTTAGTAAATCAAGGTGTTAAAATGAAAATTTTAAAAAAGGAAAAAAGAAATGCACTACAGAAAACTGTACGCTCCCTAGTCCATTTTCAGTTCCCATCTTGCAAGCATCCAGAACTAATATCAGTACGTTTTAGTATTTTTGACTTGTAAATTGATCATATTTAAGACTCATCATTTTATAACAAGAAAAGAAAAATTAATTGTACAGATATTTTGTGGTGTTGGGTGGCTGAGTTTCATGCAGCTAAAATTAATGCATTGTTTAACATAGATTACCTAACAAAAACAGATCCTATAAATGATTTAAACTTGATTTATGTCTTTATACCACAGATCATATTTAAGCATTTAATAATATGGATCTGAAAGAAGACTTTTAGTCTCCATCATGATAAATTAAACATAGCTCCTGGGAAAAACACTCCCTGGGACTTTTCTTTCTGCTTCTTATTATTTATCAGCCTCAGGCATAGCCTTAGTCATTTATCATTTGGTATATGTAAAAGTAAATACTAGAAAAGTAGACTTATCGGTGGCTCTCCAACAATATTTGAGGAAGTCTATAAATAATCAAAATAAGAGAGAAATCAAATATTCACCAATATTGAATACATAGAACTTTATTAAGAAAAAAACTTTCAAATGGAACTTTTTGGTAAATATTTATTTTTAAATAAATTTTAGGTTTACAATAAAATAGAAATCGTATTTCCCATATACTCCCTATTACTCACAACATAGCTTTTATCCTCCAACATAAAACAGGGCTGTTATTCTATACTGCACCATAAATGGCATTTTTATTACAATTGATGACTCTTTACTGACATAATAGCAACCCAAAGTCCATAGTTTACCTAAAGGTTCACTCTCAGTATTCTATATCCTATGAACTCAGACAAATGTATGACATGAACCTATTAACTGTGTTACGTACAAGGTATTTTTGCTCTCCTAAAATTCTCTCTGCTGTGCCTAACCATCCTTCCTTACATTTACCCTATCTCTTTTGCAACCACTTATCTTTCTACCATGTTCATAGTTTTCCGTTTCCTGATTATCATATAGCTGGAACATATAGAACATGTTTATATTGGTATCTTTTGAATATTCTTATAAATTTGATAATAATTAGCACTTCTATTATTTGATATTGCAATAACTGAGAATATTCCATTGTTTGGCTGTACCACAACTAAGGTGTCATTAGTCTACTAAAGATAATCTTGGTTTCTTTCAACATTTGACAATGATGAATAATTTTTTATAATATAAGAGTAAAGTTTTTATGTGCTTAATGCTTTTAAATATATTAAGAAGATTTAGTGCATCCTATTTTATATATCAATATTTTTGTAAACATACCAAGTAGCAAGATACAAGATATATACAAGATACTGTGTAGAATGTGATATGCTTGTGAGAAATTGTCAAAATGCCTTCCACAAAGACTCACAATGTGCATACTTTCTAGTAACAAATGATAGTTCTGTTATCCTCATTCTCCACAGCATTTCATATTGTCTGCACTGGATTGAACATTCTAAAGGTGTGTTCTATTATCTCAATTAGGTAATTGTTCATAAATTAAATAAAATATCAGAGTAGCATTTCCTGTATAAGAATCTTTTCTCGGTTCCCGACTGTGAGAAATTGTAAGTGTTGCCTGTGCGTGTTTCTCCACTGTCCTGTCTCCTGAACCTCTTGGGAGTGGGCCAAAAAGGGCCCAGGAAAATAGCTCTCCCAGAGGCTCATCCAAGGGCTGGAATGCCAAGGAACTGTGCCCAACCATGAAAACTGGCTATCCGCAGTATTCTGCAGAAAGGAAAGAACTAACCAGACGGTATACACCGTGGGACCAATAAAAAAGCCCTAGTCTAGGGTTTGAAATACAACCTGCACAACAACCATGAACCCCACATCCAAAGGTCTAGCAGAGACAATTGTAATGGAATCTGGCTTCTGGAAGCACAAAGAAAGATGCTATCCTAAGTGCCATCCTAGGTACAGTGCAAAGACCAAGACCACCAACCACAGATGATGGATTAAAATGACACTGAGGGAACAGAACTCCTGTACCACAAACACTGACGTCATCATAAGTCCCAACTCTGAATCTGTACAGACACTGAGATCTCTAGACACAGAGGTCTGATTGTACCACCCAGAACAGAACAGAAGTCTCCCAAACACGACAAAAGACCACCGGGAGAGTAAATGATCCTGAACAGAGTCTATAGCTGACCCTATGACAATATATGCCAAGGACGGAGAAACCCATAACTCTCAGGCCAAGTGAATTCCTTTTTGAATGACCCCAATATTTACTGTGCCAGGGCAGGAGGGAAAAAAAAGCATAAAACATTGTTTACTTTTTATATATTATTTTTTACTTTCATTTATTATTATTAGTATTATTTTTTTTTTTACTTACCTAACTATTTTTGGTCGATTTCTCTGTTTGGGTGTGGTTATTGAAGCTGTTGTCCCCAGATATACCTATTTTTTTCTCTTCTTTTCTTTTCTTTCTTTATGGGCTATGTCATGTTTCTTATCTCAAGACCATGGCGGGTTTTTTTTTCTTATTTTGTGCATGTGTGGTGCTTACCATTATTGTTGGAGTCCTCACTGGATATTGGACACTTTTTTTTTTGTACTGATAAAATGTTTCATTTTCTTTTTTCTCCTTCACCCCTCAAATCGGTGATAAAAGCCTCTAGAAGGACTCTGCCCACTTTTGGAGTATTAGACTTTTACCCCAGTTTACTACTTTTCTCTTCTTCAAACCAAACCACGTAAATTTAACTAGCTAGGCCTGCCTCCCAGTTAGAGGGGAAAATTAGGGAGACACCTAGACCAATCAGATGCAAGACTACTATGTAGTAGGATAGGTACATAGGGGACCACATATTCTAGCAGCCCTGGGGGTGAGGGAAGAGGATACGGGAGATAGGACAAAAACGGAGGTGTAGGGAGGACAATTTGGTGATGGGAATCCCCCCTGATGTTATGTAAATATTTAACTAAAATATTATTGTCAACAACATGTAAACCACTATGATCAAAATAAAAATTATATTAAAAAAAAAAAAAGAAAGGAAAGTCAGGCTGGGAATATCTACGCCTGCCCAGTGGTTCCCGACTGTGAGAAACTGTAAGTGTTGCCTGTGCATGTTTTTCCACTGTCCTGTCTCCTGAAACTCTTGGAAATGGGCCGAAAAAAAAAATAGCTCTCCCAGAGGCTCCAGAAGAGCCATGTACTCTTTCTAACCAATGAACCCCACCACAACACACAGAAAAAATCACACTACAAGCTTGACAATGGGGAAACCTCACAGGCAAGCACCATGCACAGAGAATGAAAACAAAAGCGCGGATGACCTAAAAAATTCCAACAATCTGATTAACCTCTCAGATAAGGAGTTTAGAATAGAAATAAGGAAGATGTTTGTAGAACTCAAAGAAAGCATAGAAGATTGATCTGAACAGAACACTAAGACAGAAATCAGAAAACTCCAAACTGAAATAACAGATCTGAAAAACATGGTAGCTCAACTGAAAACCTCAGCCATCAGGGTAACAGCAGCTGAGGACAGAATTGGCGTGCTGGAGAATGAGATTCAGAAAAACTCAACACAGCAGAAGAAAATGGAAAAGAACCTTATGACAAATGATTAGGCAATGGAAAAAGTACTCAAGAAATGTGAACAGATGAAAATAGAAGTCTTTGATAAACTCAACAAAAACAACATAAGAATCATTGGAGTCCCAGAGGCCCAGGTAGGAGATCTCCAGGAAGGATAAACTGTCAAAAACATCATCAAAGAAATACTCCCAGAGTTAAAGACTACATGCAGTCAAATCCTGCATGCCCTAAGAGTACCAGCTAAAAGAGACCCAAAGAAAAACACCCCAAGACACATCCTCGTTACAATGACAAACCCCAGAGATAGAGACAGAATAATGAGCAGCAAGATCAAAAAAGAAAATTACATTCAAAGTAGCATCCCTAAGACTTACAGCAGACATGTCACAAGAAACTCAGGCCAGAAGACAGTGGTGGGATATTGTGACGACTGAATAAAATGAATGTCTCACCAAGAATACTGCATTCAGCCCGACTCACATTCAGGTTTGAAGGAAAGATACATACTTTCATGAATAAACAACAGCTCAGAAACTTCACAGATGAAAAACCAGCTTTAAAGGAAAAACTGACAGGTCTACTTTAAGACAAGAGAGACCAACAAATACAGCAAACTTATCTAAAAAGATGACATTAAATCCCAGGACAATCATCTCCCTCAATGTCAATGGACTAAATTCACCAATTAAAAAACACAAAGTGGCAAAATGGGTCAAAAAGATGAATCCAAACTTCTGCTGCCTACAAGAAACACATCTGAATAGTCAGAAAAAACATAGACTCAAAATCAAAGGCTGGAGGAAAATCATCCAATCAAACAACACCCTTAAAAAGCTGGGGTGGCCATATTAACATCTGATGACAGCAACTTTATACTCAGAAAAGTTTTAAGGGACAAAGATGGACACTCTGTATTAATCAACATATATGTGCAACAGGAAGAAATCAGACTACCAAACATATATGCACCCAATGAGAGACCAGCAAATTATCTAATACAATTACTGACAAATCTGAAAGAAGACATCAATAATAACATAATAATTGTTGGAGACCTCAACAATGGCCCTGTCAACACTTGATAGGTCAAACAGACTGAAACCCAACAAAATCATACTAGCCCTGAAAAGGGAAATGGAAGAAAGAGGACTAGTAGATATATATAGGACAATCTACCCCCCAAAACTGGATACACATTCTTCTCTTATGTACATGGGTCATTCTCCAAGATAGACTACATGCTGACACATAAAACATACCTTCATAAAATTAAGAGGATAGAAATCTTGCTGACCACAAGGCTCTGAAATTAGATGTGAACTACAAAGGCACACAGAAGAAAAACTTTAACAATTGGAAATTAAACAGCCTGCTACTGAACAACAAGTGGGTCCGAGATGAAATCAGAGGAAATCAAAACTTTCCTGGAAACAAATGATAATGAAGACACAAACTGCCAGGATCTATGGGACACAGCAAAAGCGGTTCTGAGAGGAAAATTTATAGCTCTGCAAACACACATCAGGAAGGAAGAAGGGGCCTATCTGAATAGCTTAATGAAACAGCTCATAGAATTAGAAAGTACTTACCAAAAGGACCCAAAAATATGGAGATAGAAGGAAATAACAAAGCTGAGACAGAAATCAACAAAGTGGAAACCCAAAAAAACAATCCGAAAGATCAACGAAAGAAGTTGGTTCTTTGAAAAAATAAACAAGATTGATAGACCATTGGCAAAACTCACAAAGAAAGAGAAACCCGATAACTCGTATAAGAAATGAAAAGGGGAAGATCACGACAGATATTGCAGAGATCCAAAGGGTAATCAGAGACTACTTTGAGAAACTTTATGCTACTAAATGAGAACCTAGAAGAAATGGATAAATTCTTATAACCTTCCACAGTTAAGTAAGGAGGATGAAGCATATATACACCCCCCATCACTATTGAGGAAATTGAAACAATAATCAAACATCTGCCCAAAAAGAAAAGCCCAGGTCCAGATGGATTTACTAATGAATTCTTTCAAAACTTTCAAGAGGAGCTACTACCAATCCTATCGAGGCTCTTCCATGAAATTGAAAAAACAGGAACACTCCCAAACAGCTTTTATGAAGCCAAACTCAACTTGATACCAAAATCAGACAGAGATGCTGCCAAAAAAGAAAATTACAGACCAATATCCCTGATGAATGCTGATGCAAAGATCTTAAACAAAATCCTGGAAAATAGGATCTGATTCAATGTATCATCAAGAAGATCATACACTACAACCAAGTAGGTTACATCCCAGGAATTCAAGGAGGGTTTAACATCTGTAAATCTATCAACATCATACACAACATCAACAAGAAAAATAAAAATCACATGATCATATCAATTGATACAGAGAAAGCATTTGATAAGGTCCAACACCCATTTTTGATCAAAACTCTCAGCAAGACGGGAATTGAAGGAACCTTTCTCAATCTAGTTGAAGCCACCTACCACAAGGCAATGGCAAATATTATCCTCAATGGAGAAAAACTAAAAGCCTTTCCTCTAAATTCTGGTACAAGCAAGGCTGCCCTCTCTCAACACTCCTTTTCAACATAGTACTGGAAGTGCTTGCTACAATGATCAGGCAAGAAAAAGATATCAAGGGAATCCAGATAGGAAAGGAAGAAGTCAAGCTCTCACTGTTTTCAGATGACATGATACTCTACTTAGAAAACCCTAAAGACTCTACCAAAAAGCTTCTAGAAACAATAGACTCATACAGCAAGGTGGAAGGCTACAAGATTAACACACAGAAATCAATGGCTTTTTATGCACCAATAATGATAGGGAATAGATGGACATAAAGAAGGCAATCCCATTCACATTAGTGCCACACAAACTCAAAAATCTTGAAGTCAACTTGACCAAAGACGTGAAGGACCTATACAAAGAAAATTATAAAGCCCTACTCCAAGAAATAAAGAGAGGACACACAAAAATGGAAACACATACCCTGCTCTTGGATTGGCAGGATTAACATAATTAAAATAGCAATACTCCTCAAAGCATTGTACAGATTTAATGAGATTTCTCTAAATATACCCATGACATTCTTCAAAGAAGTGCATCAAACACTTAGGAAGTTCATCTGGAACAATAAACACCTCAAATAGCTAAAGCACTCCTAGGGAAAAAAAAATGGGAGGCATTACTTCCCCAACTTTAAACTGTACTATAACACAATACTTATCAAAACAGCATGGCATTGTAATAAAGACAGACCCTTAGATCAGTGCAATAGGCTTGAGTTCTCAGACAATGTTCCCCAAACATACAATCACCGAATCTTTGCCAAAGGAGCAAGAAATCCTAAGTGGAGCAGGGAAAATCTCTTCAACAAGTGGTGCTGGCAGAACTGGTTAGCCACTTGCAAAAAAGTGAACATAGACCCCCCCAGTTAACATCATGTACAAAGGAAAAATCCAAATGGATTAAAGACCTTGATATCAGACCGGATACCATAAGGTATAGAGAACAACACATAGGTAAAACACTCTATGTCATTGAGACTAAAGGCATCTTCAAGGAGGAAACTGCACTTTCTAAATAAGTGGAAGCAGAGATAAACAGATGGGAATACATTGAGCTGAGAAGCTTCTGCACATCAAAAGAAAAAGTGCCCAGATCACAAGAGCCACCCACCATGTGGGAGAAACTATTCACCCAATACCCATCAGATAAGGGGCTAATATCCAAAATATACAGGGCACTGACAGAACTTTACAAGAAAAAAAAAATCTAATCCCATCAAAAATCAGGAGAAGAAATGAACAGACACTTTGATTAAAAAAAAAAAAAAAGAAATACAAATGGCCAAAAGGCACATGAAAAAATTCTCCACATCACTAATCATCAGGGAGATGCAAATCAAAACAACTATGAGGTATCACCTCACACCACAGAGATTTGCACACATCACAAAGAATGAGAACAATCAGTGCTGGCGGGGATGTGGAGAGAAAGGAACTCTTATCCACTGCTGGTGGGAATGCCGTCTAGTCCAACCTTTATGGTAAGCGATATGGAGATACCTCCAAAAACTGGAAATTTGAGCTCCCATTCGACCCAGCTATTCCACTCCTAGGAATATACCCTAGGAACACAATAATACAATACAAAAACCCCTTCCTCACACCTATATTTATTGCAACACTATTCACAATAGCCAGGCTCTGGAAACAACCAAGATGCCCTTCAACAGAAGAATGGCTAAAAAAACTGTGGTGCATATACACAATGGAATATTATGCAGCTGTCAGGAGAGATGAAGTCGTAAAATTTTTCTATACATGGATGTACATGGAGTCTATCATGCTGATTGAAATAAGTCAGAGGGAGAGAGATAGACACAAAATAGTCTCACTCATCTATGGGTTTTAAGAAAAATAAAAGTCATGTTTTGCAACAATCCTTAGAGACAATGAGGGGAGGGCTGGAACTTCCTGCTCACTTCATGAAGCTCACCAGAAAGAGTGGTGAGTGCAGTTATAAAAATAACTACATTGAGAACTACCATAATCATGTGAATGAATGAGGGAACTGGAAAGCCTGTCTAGAGTACAGGTGGTGGTGGGGTGGGATGGAGGGAGATTTGGGACATTGGTGATGGGAATATTGCACTGGTGAAGGGGGGGTGTTTTTTACATGACTGAAACCTAATCACAATCATATCTGTAATCAAGATGTTTAAAGAAAGAAAGAAAAAAAGAATCTTTTTTAATATAATATCATATTATATTATATATCATGATATCAGAAGATCATGAATGAACCAATCTATTCCCTTTTCTACTTATTCCACTTATTCCACCTACTTATTCCGCTAACCCTTTATAAAGCCCAGTTGGAGGGTAAAATTATTTGAGTATGAAAGTTCACCATCTCCCGAGTTTAATAGCAACTTCTGAATAAAATTACTTTTTTTGTTTTGAGTCAACCCTTATCTCTTTAGTTTTGGCCTCTGAATGGTGAGTAAACAGTTTGGATTTGGAAAAATGAAACAAAATAATTTTATCAAAGGAATATTTTCATTTTAAAAAAGATGGAGATTGGGCTAAGAAGCAAAGTGCATGCTTTGCATTTTTAAGACCTGGTGGCAAACAAAAATAAAACAGAGCTAAATTTTTATTTTTATGATAAATAAAAATGCCTAATATATTTTGTTATGTTTAATGGTATATATCATTTATAATAATAAAATTTCATTTGATTGGCAAATATTTGCCTTATTCTAAATACTGTCATTTTCGATTTGATTTTTTTATAGTTCATTATATAAAAAATGTGAAGTTCTGACTATTGTTATCTGACCCATGTATTTAGTCCTGCCTACTAACTTTATAGCTCCACAATTTAGTCAGTTCATTCAGCCAAATCTCATGTTATATGAAATCCACTCAGAGAACCATTTCAAAGTTCCTCAATGCCTTTGAAGAGTAAGATGTATAGATGCAAAATAATATCAAGGTTAGAAAGATAATGACTTAATTTAATGGATCTAGGACACTTCTTCAATTAATAATATGTGTATTATAGGCTTGATTTAGATAGTTAGCATGTTTCACTGCAGAGCTAGAGAAAAATATATCCTACCTCATCAGCAACAACTCCAGTCTTTCCTCGATGTGGAATTTCATATGCCTCCACTTGTTGCTTTGTGAGTTTGGCTAACTTTCCTGCCAGTTCTCTCCAGCCTTTTCCAAGCTTGACAGCTGAAGTTAGAATAACAGCCTCTTGGACGATATGTGTTACTACTCCCTGACAATCCATCTTTAGCAGAGCCTGAAGCGACAATGAAATGCAATAAAATCAATGTAAATAATTTAGATTCTTTTCTATACCTTAAAATTTACATTGCATCTAATTTGGATTTTTCATAAATTAATAAAGTTTATTGCATGTTCAAAAATTGACATCCTTTTCCACCACATTCATATTTATGATTTCTAAAATAAAAAATATTGGTTTGCTCTTTACATAAGCCAGTTTTCAATCATAGAAAACATATACTAAATTTAGGGAAAAGTAAAGGACTCACTCAGTAGCTAATCTATGCAGATAATATGTTTCGAAATATTCCTAGATAAAATAGGAAGTCTTAATATTTACTAGACACTTTCAAAGCTGTCCTAAGTTATTATCAGTACATAATTTATAAACCCAGATGTGTTTATTATAATAAAAATTATTTTTTAATAATAAAAATAATACACTTTCCTTTCCGAAAGGCAGGCTCAAGGATTTTTATAAGAAGCAAGAATACTGATTCTGGCATGCATTGATTTTTATTTTATCAAAATATGATTTGAAAAGACCCAGAATTATGTTGACTGCATAAAATAAAGTCATTCTGCCAATTCTGAACAAAGATACGAATATTAATGACTTGAGATATAAAGGAATCTTCTTTTGCAGTCAGTGTAATGATACTAGATATAAACTAGACATCAAAAAAAATAATGTATAACAATACAAACTCTTACTCATCTTATGCATCTTACTTATGCTTCTATTTTTTTGTCAAGTTCTATGCATGTTTCAAACACATCTCAAGTTTTCTTTTGTGCTCTAAGTCCATGTTTAAGACATGGCATTCTACCTTTTCTATGTATTTTATATAAAAGCAGCTACTGGGCCCGAGAGATAGTTCAAGGGAAGAAGTGCATGCTTTGCATTCTGGAAGGCTGGGTTCAGTCCTTGGCTATGCATGATGCTTGAGCACCTTCAGGAGTACCCCCAAATACAGAACTAAATGTTGCTCCTGAGCACCACCACTGTTGTCCCAAAAGAACAAAAATAATTAACTAAAGAAACACATATATATTTGTTAGTTCCTCATCATACAGTGAACCTTGAAATCTTTATCCATTAGTACAAAGTAATATATAAAAAAGAATTACTAAAGAGGGAAATTAGTAGAGTCGGATTATTGAAATGAGTGGACTCATTGGAAGTTCTATAATATAAGAAAAAGTAGTTAGAATAGCAGAGATCCAGTAGGTGCAATAGAGGTGTTTTTAGTAAACTGTGAAATGGGATTAGTAATGTTTGCGTAAGTTATTTTAAGAGAAAAATATACGTGGAATAGTAATATAGGAGTTTAAAATTCAGTTTACAAAAGATAAAATTTCAGAGAAATCATACACTATAATTGTTACCCTGGAATTATGATGTATGGTGAATCAGATAATAAAACTCTTTAGAGATTCTCAAGTGACAAATAGATAAGGTTAGGCAGTTTCAATGTCTACTCTAGAGATAAAAGGGAGACTGGAATCACAGTCTTTATGAGCTCTTCCAGGGACTTATTCTGAATTAACATACAATCCAAAAATTTTTTTTTTTGGGCCACACCCGTTTGACGCTCAGGGATTACTCCTGGCTATGCGCTCAGAAATTGCCCCTGGCTTGGGGGGGACCATATGGGACACCGGGGGATCGAACCGCGGTCCGTCCTACGCTAGCGCTTGCAAGGCAGATACCTTACCTTTAGCGCCACCTTCCCGGCCCCACAATCCAAAAATTTTAAGAGGTGACCTCTGTACAATGTGGTGCATTGTCTTTAGGTCAGACAAGCAAGTCTGAAATTCTTGCACACAGATTATTTAATGCCTCTCCTGGGGCACAAAAGAAATCTAGTCTTTAGAACAACCTTACCAACTCTACTCAGTTAGTTATAAACCACCACAGTGCAGCTATGATCAGATTTAAACAGTCACACAATTTAGCCATTTATTTATTTATTTACCATTAAAAAAATAAGAGGGCAATTTCATTCAAACCTTCATCAGTCTATGCTTGAACATAAGCTAGAAAGGGAATCAGATATTGCAAAATATTTTGCAATCTCAGTAATGAAGATCAGTTTTATCAGCCAAGTGAGGACTTTATAGACTAGAATAATTGAAAGTCTAACACACTATAATGAAAATGTATACTTAATAGTTAGATATTAGGGGACAGGAGTGATAGCACAGCAGTAGAGCATTTGCCTTGCATGCTACCAATCCAGAATGGAACCAGGTTCAATCTTTGGCATCCCATATGGTCCCCCTAGCCTGCCGGACATGATTTCTAAGCACAGAGCCAGGAGTGACCCCTGAGAGTGGCAGGGTGTGTCCCCCAAATAACAAAACAAAAACAATTGGATTTTAGTATGTTCAAAATGTATCTGCTTTCAGTCAATGTAGAATCATAAAAACTGAAGGTGAATAAATATTTCACATATACTTATTTATCTACTAAATAAAAATGATTAATGTCTCTCAAAAATGTCTTTCCTTATTTAGCACCCTGTCGACATATCTAATCTGCTTGTATAGTTCCACTTACCTCTTGCATGGCACTAGTTTTACACATACATATTTGTACATACATATTTACAAATGTCAACACACATAAACAAGTATTTTCCACATACAGTCAAATCTGTTGCAGCAAAGTTTAGAGTAGTTTAAAACAAGTGGCTTTGGAAGAATCTGAGAGATAGTACAAGGACACTTGTCTTGCATGAGACTGACCAGAATTATATCAAAGGCACCCTATATGTTTCGCAGAGCCTGACAGGAGTGATTCCTAAGGACAGAGGCAGAAGCATATCCTAAGAACTACTGGGTGTGCATTGCCAACTGCAAAAGGAGCAATTTTGACACTAAAAAGGATTCATCTGTTATCTTTAATATGAATCAATTGTGGGTGTATAGGAAAATTATCTAACTCTCAAAATTCTATTTCCTCTATTTGTAAAATGATGATACTAGTGATGCATACTTCACAAAGCCATTACAATGGCAAATGAGAACATTATTATTTATACATTCATATTTTAGCCATTTAAGATTGGTTCTTGAGTTATGTTACTTTTCTAACATATAGAATTTCTCTTTTAAAGGCGAAACAGTTCTCCACATTTTTTCTAATTCTCTCCCAACTCTTACTATGATGAATAAAAAAGTGATGTTGAGAAAGACCTATCAAAACAAGAATAAATTATTAAGAAGAAAATGAGCAATACTATTTTGGGAACAATGATGAGTTGCATGCGAAAAAAAACCATTGAATTTCTAAGGTAAAAGATTAATCACATTTTTTAACTATATTAAGTAACATGACAATGGCAATAGCCATGTTAGTTTTGTTTTTATCTTATTTGTATTTGTCTTCATGTTATTAAGTTTCCCTGAACTATTTAGAAATAAGGTAGGGGCCGGCGCAATAATGCAGCAGTAGGGCTTTTGCCTTGCACATGGCAGATGGAGGATGGACCTGGTTCAATCCAGCATCCCATATGGTCCCCCGAGCTAGGAGAGATTTCTGAATGCATAGCCAGGAGTAACCCCTGAGCACCACCAGGTGTGACTCCAAAAAAAAAAACAAAAACAAAAACAAAATATTTAAAAAAAGAAATAATCTAAATACACAAGCCTGAAAGATAAGAGATCTCTTAACTCTTCTGTGATAGCAGAAACAATTACTAAACATTCTTTGAAAGAAGATCCTGGGGAATCTAGTTTCTGAGAAAGCCACAATTTAATCACCAATCTAAGAAAATAAGTTTATTATGTTATAGGAAAAGCAGTACATTTTCAGTAAAACAGCTCTATTCACTTAATTTTGAGTACTGAAAATCTTTTAACCTCTCTCCTATGCTTTGGTGTCCATATTTATTGCCGGGTTAAAAACAGTTCTTAACGTAATTACATTATTGTGTCCAATTAGTACTCACCACAGTAAGTTCATAAAGAAACTTCCTGGTATTTCTATCTGCATGGCAATCTTCTTTTAACATTTTGACAACATGAGACACTTTTTCTGATTGTTTGTCTTCTTGTATTTGATTAAAATCTTCCAGGGCCAGATGTGAATATCCCAGCACATCAGCTAAAACTTTCCAATCAGATACTTTTTCTGACACCAAGGTCAATATAACTGAGTAGACATAAGTCAGTTTTTTAAAGGGCAAGGCAATTTGTTCAAGGAGATTCCTGGTTGTGAAGATATTATGTGACATAGAGATTACTTGTTTTTTGGTAATTATCTTGACATTTTTGCAATGTACTAGTCCAATCTTACCCCTCAATACTCCCACATACCATTCTTTCACTTTGGACTGTCCAATGGCTTTTACCTTTTCTTCTCCAAGAAGAGCCACCGTGTCCCCTTTGAAATACTCAAGTAGATAGTCTATCTTGCTTTGTCTTAATACTGTCTTCAGAGTGACTGCACAATGGGTGAAATTCAATATTTTGTCTTGAAATGTGGGATATTTCATATGCACAATGGGCAACAAAGGAGTTGACTTAACTTCCCTTTTTTGCAGAGCCTTTAGTGGACTAGAGAGCCTTTTTAAATTTGGGGCTGGATCAGGGGTAGTGACAAAAAACTCTGCTGCTGGCCTACCACTAGGGGAATCCACTTGAACTTTAAACACAAAGAAGTGTATTTCTCTGGAGTCAACTAAGGAAAATAAAAACTGTTGATGAACTACTTGGCCTGCCTGTAACTGATTTTGTTTAATTTCTTTCTTTTCTTCTGTATTGACTTCAAAATCAGGATCACAAGAGAAAAGAGAAAGAGTTAAATCTTGCGGCTTCTCAAGCAAGAAGGAATGTTTTCCCCAAAGATGAAACACAACTGGAGATGTGTTTTTTCTACCCTTCTGAACGTCAAAGATCGTAATCTTTCCAGGCATGTAACTATGTGCACAAATTGTGAAAACAGCAGTAAAACTGGGATGTATATATTTGGGTCCATAAATTCCAACTGAAGTGGTTTTGTGAATAAAATTCCAAATGCTTGCACGTGGTGTTTGAGTAGCTTTCACTTGTACAGCAATCACTAGAAACATCACCTGATATAAATCTTTGAGCTTTACTTGGATGGTATCTTTATAAAGGTAGCAATTATTTAACACTGTGAAAGGTCCTTCTTTATCCAAGCTGTATAAACACACCACTTCTGTCATGACTTGACTGAAAGGATCCTTTCTCACTTCAGCCCCGATTTTCATTTCCAGTAAAAGAGCTTCCATTGTGTTAAGGTTGCTCAGCATGATTTTCAAAAGTGGGCTAACGGTGCATGAAAGATCATGGTTAAACATTGATGGAGGATTAAGATAAGCCCTTAGAGATACCTCCTGGAATTCTCCCTCAGCTACATGACCTTGTGGCATATGAACAGTAATATCTGATTCAGGTAATTGTACTGACCCCCCTAGATGGTTTAATTTACAAACTGTCATTGTCTCTGCAACTTGTGTTTGTGCCCAACCAGGACTCTGATTGATTGTATTCAAGTCTAAGCAAGAGCGGGCCAGCTGGCGTTGACTTAACCAAGCCATTTTATAAGCTGTTCGATCATTTTGGAGCCACTCTAAATCTTGTTCAAGTATCTGGTCAGAAATATGGATATTTTGCAGAGCATATGCTGTGTCATCTAAAATATCCAAAAATTCTGAGACACTTTTTGATTTTCCAGATTTTCTTGAGGAAGGCTGCCTTAGTAGTTGATGCATATCAAGTTCATCACCGGAAGAATCAAAAGAATTTCCACTTTCTGTATCTCTAAAAAATAGATAAGGATCTTCCTTTAAGATTGACACATTATTTCTCTTTTTGTTGCTTCTTTGCTGAGTGATGTCATCCAAAAAAGGGTTAGAAGCAGACAATCCGCTCCAAAATGGATTTGTAGCTTTGGAACTGTTTTTGTCATGGCGTACGAAAGCATCTGGACAATTGAGAAGCAAACCTGAGCCTGAATATTGTTATTTTAAAAAAATGCAAAAAATAGATGAAATCACCTTTTATTTTTATTAAAGCTTAATATCGGACATTTTGTTTTCCTTTCACCTCTAGTCTACTACAACTTTAATACTAAATTTGGTCAAATTTTGTGTTGTGAGGAAAGGAAATTATCCTATCATTTCTTTGAAGTATGTAATATTATTTTACTTAAGGCAATGATTGATAGGAAAATAATAATTTAGAAAAAATAATGTAACACATTTCCATAAGCAATTACTAGATTATGCTCACATATTTCTTATTGTCCTGTTTCCCAGGTAGTAAAGAATAATTCTTAAATGACAGAAAAATTCAGTAATTATCCATACTAGCCAAAGCAATGAAATGTAAATCTCAACAGTTTTGACTTCACTTATTAAAAGTTTTCGGTTAATATTCAACAAGTGCAAAAGATAAAAATACATCATCTAACAAGTGAAATATTTTAATATGCAAAATTTTGTATTGAAATATCAAGAACACTGATTTTTTTTGTTTGTTTGTTTTTGTTTTTGGGCCATACTGTTGACTCTCAGGGATTACTCCTGGCTTTGCGCTGAGAAATTGCTCCTGGCTTGGGGGACCATATGGGACACCGGGAAATAGAACAGTGGTCTGTCCTAGGCTAGCACAGGCAAGGCAGATGATTTTCTACTTGCACAACTGCTCCAGGACCAAGAACACTGAATTTTTCAATGAGAAATTAGGCATATAATAAAATTTAAGACTGGAAAATTAGGTAAGCATCATATTTACAATAGTTAAAAATGTACCTGATACATTGCAATTTTTTAAGAATGTTGGGGCTTCCATATCAACCAAATTTCCTTCAGATCTGCTTTGTGAAATTTCTCCTGACCAAAGATGAGCCTTTTCAGTGGTTAACATTTTCCCACCTGTAAAGCAAGTAGAGTTATATAAGTTTATGTATATTTTGTAAACATAGACAGATTGCAAGAGGAAAAAATCTTACTGCATACAAAAATGAATTGGATGGTTGGATGGAACATCTACTTTTTTTGAATAAGATCAGAAGACAAATGTATCATATTAATTATATTTGAACAAACTAAAGTCAACAAAAATGTCCTTTGCTATATGACTGGAAAAATGCATTTAAGAATTTAAGTATTCAAACAGACAAATTGTAATTCAGAATAATATACTATTTAGATTATTTCACTGTTGAGATTTAATCTTGTTTACATATATTTTCTTAGTTTTATTTTATTTCAGAGTACCAAAAATGGGACAAAACTAACCTCCAAAGAAAGTAGGTGGTGGATGATTGATCAAAAAGTAATTACGAATATATAGTAAAACTATCTCATACAGTATATATCCAGGGATTCTACAGATGTCCACTGAGACCCAAGGTTCCCATCTTAGAGTTCGAATTTCTTATCATGCTAAACTTAACTCCTTTGTTTTCTAAACTACATATCCTATACATTCGACTTCTATTTTTGCTTTAATTTTCTTTAATGTTCTTGACATTTTATTTCTAAGTCTCTTGTCTTTCTTTTTTTTTTTTTTTTTTTTTTTTTTTTGTTTTTTGGGCCATACCCGGTAACGCTCAGGGGTTACTCCTGGCTATGTGCTCAGAAGTTGCTCCTGGCTTGGGGGACCATATGGGACACCGGGGGATCGAACCGTGGTCCGTCCAAGGCTAGCGCAGGCAAGGCAGGCACCTTACCTTTAGCGCCACCGCCCGGCCCCAGTCTCTTGTCTTTCAAAGAAATGCCTTTCTGGTATGTAAATGAGAGAACAAATTAAAAGAGAAGCAAAAGAAAAATTAGCAAAAGTAAAATTGTGAAAGAAAATAAAAGAAGAAAAGAAGAAAAGGAGCAGGGAATGTTCCTCAAATATAATCCAAAGTGAATTATTTTTTGGTCATTGTAGGTTTTTTGTATTATTGTTATGGTTTTCTTCCTTTTTCCTTTTCTTCTCTTAGATTGATATTTATACCCTACCGTTTTTTTGCTTGTTTGATTTTTGTCCCCCCCCCCCTTTTTTTTCTTTTCTTCAAACAGAACCACATAACTTGAACCTTCTTGTTCTGCCTCACAAATTGAGGGAGAAAAACAACGGGAGTACCAAGTCCTAACAGTCAGATGAACATTGAGTAGAAATAAAAATGATCAGACTTAAACACCAAATCCAAAGCCAACAACAACATAATTGATATCCAATCTACAACAAGCTAGACACAGAGGGGTCTACTTATACTAGCAGCCAGAGGGATGAAGGAGCAGGGATGGAAGGAGAACAACACTGGTGGTGGGAATGCCCCTGATTTAATGTCACTATGTACCTAAAATATTGCTGTGCAATATTTGTAATTCACTCCAGTCAAAATAAAAATTATTTTAAAATTAAAAAAAAAACAACTCAGAAGATGGCATATTCTAAATGATCAGATGGTAAAATACTAAATTTTCCCTTGAAAGGTGAAACTACATTGAAAGATTGGGTAAAAACCCAAATTATGCAATATGCAAGTTGTACAGAAACTTCAAACTTCAATTGTACAAATATTTTCCTGGAAGATATTCAAAATTCTGTGGTTGATTTTACTAAATCTGATGTACCAAACTAAAAGTAAAAAGGATGTCATCAGTAGCCAGCATTCACTTTGAAATAGAAAAATTAAGTTCATAGTCTTCAAAACAATAAGCAAAGCAAAATAAAATTTTAAAAGAAGTCTAAATGGAAAGATATTAATTCATCAAAATTGACAAAAGCATGGGCTATATTTTCCCCTGTGAACCACATCCAGCTATGCTCAGGAATTACTCCTGGCTCTGCACTCATCACTCCTCATAGGATGCTGGGGACCATATGGGATTCCAGAGAGAGAACCAGGGTTGGCTGTGTGCAAGGCAATCACTGCACCCATCACTGTATTCTCTCCAGCCCTAAAATAAATTAAAGGATAAAAACACATTTAAACACAAAACTATTTTAGGTACCTATCTAAAGTCTTGTGGAGAAAAAAAACATAAAGAAAAAAAGTATATCTAGGGTTCATTTGATTCCAACAACCCTGGTTATAAAACTAAGCTTAAATAATAGTAAAAACAATGTTTCTCTACACATAACTGGGTATGTTTTCTGAAGCAGTTATGATCTTGAAGAACCACAGCATCTCATAAACAAGCAGTCAGTTGGAATTACTTGTGGTAGTAGCATTCATCTTGTCACCTAAGCATATATCTTTATTATATTCCAAACATTGGTTCCAGTGGGACTGTAAACACCTAAAAGATTTAATCACACAGATTTAATTGGAGCCAATCCAGTATTTTCGACTCAGATGATCTACAACTTTTTGCAATGGTTCGTATTTCTAACAAAGAGACAAACAGATGTGTTACTCTATTTTAAAGGGTATGTATATGTATATAGTAATGCTCCTATCTCTTATTTATTTTTTCTTTTTTTCCACACTCAGCAGTACACAGGGCTAACTCCTGACTCTACAGTTATGAATTTCTACTAGAAATGTAGGGGGGATTGATTCTAGATCTGTTACATGCAAAACTAGTACCCTACTCGCTATATTTTCTCTCTAACCTGAGAATCTCCTTCTGAAAACCAGTCTTCCTTTCCCTGGTCAAATAGATTTCAACCTGCCCTTGTTTCTCTCTGTTCCCATATATACCAAACTGTCCTACTTCTATCAAAACCACAATCGTTTTGGTTATACACATAGACATACAGGCACAAATACAAGCATACATGTCACAAAATTTTTTGTCCTAAATCTGTGTTTTCCCTCTATGAATACAAGTTGAACAAAGGGAGATATACTAAAGAAAAAAGGCCTTTGCCAGAACTGCCTATTTACACAGGTGCAAATGGCTCCAGGCACATTTAGCATTTCTGGTGTTTCCTTCCAATTAAATGTCAGGCTTAAGAGTAATACTTGTTCAGATTGGTAATTTTGAAAATTGTCTCAAGAAGCATGAGTCAGTCTCAGTTGGAAGGAGCCACTTGGAAAAGAGGTTTCTTTCCCTACTTCGCTGGGATTTTTGTCAATATGCCTCTCACAGGGCACTTATTTGATCCTGCATGATCCATCCCCACCCCTCATATTTTACTCTTTGTTAATTATTTATACTAGGAGTTAAGTGGCTTGGAATTGACCAACTGTCCGATATGTTAAGAGAGCCAGAAAAAATATTGTTTAGGGACAAGAATAGTGGTTGAAAAGGAGTAATAAGATAAAAATACCATTTATATGGCACAGTTTTTAAAAGGTGTTACTTTAAAATGTATTCCTTTAAAATATAATGGCAGTCATTATATAAAATTGCTATTTTCAATATAAATCAGAGAGATCATTTTGCAGCATGTACTCTGATCTATTTTCTAGCAAATATTAAATCCTGAACTCTCCCAAACAAATGTTTTCATTATTGTATTTAATTTTTTGGCACATGTAATAAATATTAAAAGTACTCCCCTGTAGGCTACACCAATTTTTCATGACAACAAATGCTAAGTGGCTAAAATTTCAGTAGGTGAACTCACAGACTTCTTCACTCTCCATCAAAAAACAAATATCCCCAAATAACTATATGTTTCTTCATCAATACAACCAGTAACATAATCAGTTGTTGGTGGGGGTTACCTGTTGTAATTCTTTGTTTAATATCTTTATTTAAACACCTTTATTACAAATATGATTGCAGTTGGGTTTCAGTCATGTAAAGAATACCCCACCTTCAGCAGTGCAACATTCCCATCACCAGTGTCCCAAATCTCCCTCCTTCCCATTCCACCCCCCCCCCCCACCTGAATTTGAGACAGGCTTTCTACTTCTCTCATTCATTCACATTGTTTTGGTTGTAATTGTGATCATATGATTTATATGTGTGTATATATTGTGTTTGCATGATCTATTCTGTATATAATGTGTATATATAGTGCATATATAGCCTGTATATATACACACTATATATACATATATATAGATACTCTATCATATATCATTAAATCACTTAAAAGTTACATTTTGCTATTATGACCAAAGATTCCATAAATATCATTTAAAAGACCTGGGTGGGAAAATATTAAGCAGTCATTTTTCACCCAAAGGGGTATATAGTTTATAAAATTCCTCAGAGATAACAGTAGGGATCCTGGTACATTTAGCAGCATGAGTAATAGTCCACAATTTCTATTATGTCTCCAATCTTGGTGACACAAAACATCCATCAATATGTCATCTTACTAATAGCATAATGTTAATATATCTATCGGGCACTTACTTTTTTTTTTTTTTGGTTTTTCGGGCCACACCCATTCGATGCTCAGGGGTTATTCCTGGCTAAGCACTCACAGAAATTGCCCCTTGCTTGGGGGGACCATATGGGACGCTGGGGGATCGAACCGTGTCCTTCCTTGGCTAGTGCTTGCAAGGCAGACACCTTACCTCTAGCGCCACCTCGCCGCTCCTTGAGCACTTACTTTTATGCTTATTACCATTCTACCACTGACAGAACTGAAGACCAAGAAAATTCCAATAATTGCTGGAATACATCTCTTAGATTGCACAAATAAGAAACAGGAGCCATAGAACTTTTCTCAGCTTAGTGATCTTATCAAAATCTGTAAAAACAAACAAACAAAAAATATAAATATAAATATAATTACAAGACCTATTATTTAAATATGTCTAGTAATCTGCATAATTTTTTCATTTGTAACTTGTAACTATTCTATATGAGATATACAGATATCTATATATAGATATATAGATATATATATAGATAGATATAAGGAGTTACATTTCCAAATATTATAAGATGTTAAGTAAAAGATACAGCATCTGAACTTAGGTATACTTGACTCTAGAGAACAGAAGTTTGAGCTCTGTTATAATATGACTTACCAATGGGTCAGGCTTTTCTTAATTCGAGAATAACATTTGAGAATACACTTAGGCCTTCTTGCTCTTGGTGTGTGTCTAGTGCCATACTTTCTTTTTAATTTTTTTGAGGAGCTAATTAATCATCAAAAAAAGATAAGACTCATACTCATGAAAACTCAGGCTAAAAACTAAAATGTAGGCCTGAACAGAAAACTATTCTATCTCTGCATTTTGTGAAGGAGACAACATTGCCCTCAGAATGCAGTTGAGTTATCACTCCCACAAGAAGCAAATAGTTACTAAGCTTCTGAGAGATAGAACAAATACCTTTTGTTGTAGAAAACAGCTCATGTATTTTCAGTATTTACATACATTTTGCCCCCGGGTATATCTCCTAAGTTCAACTTTAAGTAATTTATGTTTTTAGAAAATTCAAAGAAAAACCGCTGAAAAAAACTTTCCTTGGCAGCTAGATAATTGTTGGATCTGACATTGACTGTGTAATAATTAAACTCAAGTCATTGTTTTTGGTATCCTCACAGCAAGAGGAGATTTCTGGCTTGTAGTTCAAAGAGGACAAAAGTCAAAGAGTGGTCCAGAAAGAGTGGAAAAATAATGAGATTTTAGTGTCACTAATAAAGTTAAACAGTAGGATATCTACACTCTTTTTTTTTTTTTTTTTTTTTTTTTGGTTTTTGGGTTACACCCAGCAGCGCTCAGGGGTTACTCCTGGCTCTATGCTCAGAAATCACTCCTGGCAGGCTCGGGGGACCATATGGGATGTCGAAATTCAAACCACCATCCTTCAGCATGCAAGGCATAAATGTGCTACCACCATGCTATCTCTCAGGCCCCATGTCCACACTCTTAGTAGGCTCAAAATAGACATTTGTTTTTATCAAAAGCTTCATACCCTCTTGAAAGACACTTTTATAATAAATGATTTTGTGAGATCTCATGTGTTGGTCCCTAGCTAGAGACTTCCTTCTTCATATATGTAAATGTATCTTTGTCAAAGAACAAATAATAGATTTTGCTTTAAAATTTTCCTCCTTGGTACCATGTCATAAAAACCTGGACAATTTTCTAAACATTTCTGTGAATTATATCCATAAAAATAATAAATTTATTTTTATTATTCCTATTATTAGCTACTATATTCTTCATAGTTCTACTTAATAATAAGTTTTCCAACTGGATTTACTCTAGAAGCTTCTCCTCTCATTCAGTTGTTTTGAAATTATGATCTTATTCCTCAAAGAAAAAATGACTGTCCTTGGTGGTATCTAAAACCTGGCTCCTATAGTTAATGCTCTTAGAAAGCTTCAAAAGAGGGCCAGAGAGATAGCACAGCGGTGTTTGCCTTGCAAAAAGCCAATCCAGGACCTAAGGTGGTTGGTTCGAATCCCAGTGTCCCATATGGTCCCCCGTGCCTGCCAGGAGCTATTTCTGAGCAGACAGCCAGGAGTAACCCCTGAGTAACCCCGGGTGTGGTCCAAAAACAAAAACAAAAACAAAAAAAGCTTCAAAAGAAAATTGCATTACTCATACCCACAATTTGGGTTCTTGACAACTGAGGCTCCAGCATTGCATAGGAGCAGATTTTGAAATTATTTCCATATAGGGTTCACTAAACCTAATGAAACAATACACATTTCTGAGCATTACTTTTCTCACCCAGAGTATAAAAATATTATCTACTTTAGATAGTTAATGTAGAGGTATGTGCATTTCAGCTCAAAACACTTTCTTTTGTTTTGGATTTTGCCATACCCAGTGTTAGTCACGAGTTACTTCTGGCTCTGCAGTCATATGGGATGGGGGACCATATGGGATGCCTGAAATCAAATCCTTGTCTATCCTGGATCAGCCTCACTGAGAAAGGAGAAGGCCCAACCCACTGTGCTCTGGCCCCAAAACAATGTTTTTTCCTAAGTTGTAAGCATCAAATGCCTTAAGTCACCAATTACTACTAATTTCTGCTTATAATTATATTTCTAGTTATTTTTATTTGTGTTTTTCTCTGTGTCAATTTTATTACTGGTTTTTGCAAGAGTAGTAAGTGGGTGCTGACAAAGATACAAAAAATTATTGGAAAAACAATGGCAGAAAAGCACTGAAGTTTAATTGCTATTTTAGTTTAATTGATTAGTCAATCTGACAATGCTTTTCACTTCTTTAAATAGGTCTTTTCTGACTATATTTTATGCCTATTTACAACAAATCTCCTTTATTCAATTGCCTTCATATTATAGGAGAATAAGTTAGAATATGTCCAATGTTATTTGCCAAGATAAAAAAAAAACACCTTCTGACATTCTGTATAATCTCAGCGTCTTTCTTGGTTAGAACTTTTGATATTGCTATTAGGTACTTATGTATAATCTAAGGATTTTTTATTCTTAATAGACAGTAAATGTAAACATTTGGCTGTTTATTAAATGAGGACAGAATGTTCATGCATTAACGCTTGCTAAGAGAAGGAACACGAAGGTAAATTTAATACAACCAGTAAAGTTAAAAATATACCTTGATATCAGACCTGATACCATAAGGCATATAGAACACGTCCGTAAAACATTCCATGCCATTGAGACTAAAGGCATCTTCAAAAAGGAAACTGCACTTTCCAAACAAGTGGAAGCAGAGATCAACAGATGGGAATATATTAAGCTGAGAACCTTCTGTACCTCAAAAGAAATAGTGCCCAGGATACAAGAGCCACCCACCGAGTGGGAGAAACTATTCACCCAATACCCATCAGATAAGGGGCTATTCTCCAAAATATACAAGGCACTGACAGAAATTTACAAGGAAAAAACATCTAATCCCATCAAAAAATGGGGAGAAGAAATGGACAGACACTTTGACAAAGAAGAAATACAAATGGCCAAAAGACACATGAAAAAATGCTCCACATCACTAATCATCAGGGAGATGCAAATCAAAACAACTATGAGGTATCACCTCACACCACAGAGATTGGCACACATCACAAAGAATGAGAACATCCAGTGTTGGCGGGGATGTGGAGAGAAAGGAACTCTTATCCACTGCTGGTGGGAATGCCATCTAGTTCAACCTTTCTGGAAAGCGATATGGAGATTTCTCCAAAAACTGGAAATCGAGCTCTCATACGATCCAGCTATACCACTCCTAGGAATATACCCTAGGAACACAAAAATATAATACAAAAATCTCTTTCTTACACCTGTATTCATTGCAGCACTATTTACCATAGCAAGACTCTGGAAACAACCAAGATACCCTTCAACAGACTAATGGCTAAAGAAACTGTGGTACATATACACAATGGAATATTACGCAGCTGTCAGGACAGATGAAGTCATGAAATTTTCCTATACATGGATGTACATGTAATCTATTATGCTGAGTGAAATAAGTCAGAGGGAGAGAGAGAGAGAGGCAGAATAGTCTCATTCATCTATGGGTTTTAAGAAAAATAAAAGTCATTTTTGCAACAATCCTTAGAGACAATGAGAGGAGGACTGGAACTTCCTGCTCACTTCATGAAGCTCACCACAAAGAGTGGTGAGTGCAGTTATAGAAATAACTACACTGAGAACTACCATAATCATATGAATGAATGAGGGAACTGGAAATCCTGTCTGGGGGGTGGGTGGGATGGAGGGAGTTTGGGGACATTGGTGGTGGGATTGTTGCACTGGTGAAGGGGGTGTTCTTTACATGACTGAAACCTAATCACAATCATATCTGTAATCAAGATGTTTAAATAAAGAAAAAAATATTCATTATGCCACATCAATATAGGAAGTAAGCTTTTCCCTTTAATATCAATTATCTTAATGTATAATTGTTAATGCTTAAGAAAATTTGAATTATTGTCAATTTTATAAACTAAGAACCATGTACAAAATATGAACTCTCTTTTATCAAAAGACAAACCTATAAATGTACATATATGAATGCTTTCTGTGTATACATATGAATAAATATTTATAGATAGGTCACAAAAATATATGAATGCAATTTAATTAAATAAGAAATACTTTGTCATTAATATTATTTTGCTAATAATGTTTGCTAAATTGTCATTAGTTACTATTTTGCTATTAGTATTTTAGCTTCCCTATTGTCTGAATACAGGAATCTAAATGACCATTTCTTAGGAGAGACAAATACTCAAAATTCAGTAATTTGAAGATACTATAAAGCAGTCTTGAAGGACTCACAAATTCAATATAAAATAGTATTTCTCAAATGTTCCTGTGCATCAAAATTAAACACAGACTTATACCAAATGAAACATGGCTATTCCAAGAGTCTGGGGTATAGTTTAGGTAGTGGTAAAATTATTTTTACAAAAGTAATTTTGGAGGAAAAAAATCACTTTGGAAATTCACATGCATAGTGAAGATTGAGAGCCACCAAATCTTATTCCTGAGCAGATGAGAATAGTTTTATTTCAATGTTCTGTTTTAGACAAACACTGTACTAGGGGTTAAATATATGCCAGTTAAAATGACTTTCTCTATAATGCAAAGTCTAAACCTAAACTTGTTTTTTTTAAATATCAAATCAAGAGAAATGGAAGCATTATTTTTTAAATCACAAGCTCTTTTCCTAATAATCTTATTATTTATTATTTATTAAAAAATAAAAAGGACGTAAAGAACACCCCCCCTTCACCAGTGCAACATTCCCACCTGTAATCATACAACTATAATCATGTTTGTAATCACAGTGTTTAAATAAAGATAAAAAAAATTGAAAAAAAAAACAATAAAAAGGATGGAACCATAAAATATTATGTTAAATGAAGTAAGCCATAAGAAGGATAAATACAGAATGATATCACTTACATGTGGTGTTTAGACTAATAACTCCATCAAGAAACACAATGGTCTAAGTGGTAGATACTCCAAAAACCAGAGGTGCCAGGGTATAGCGAAAAGAAGGAAACAAATCAAGTGGAAGAGGACAAGCACAAAGCCTTTACTCTCTTTTATACTACAAAGAAACCTGCAACCATGTAAACAGCTATTTAGATTGAACAGGTGTTCAATCAACCTTTCACTACAAAAGCCTATAATGTTCTAAAGATTTTTGTTTGTTCTGTTTTATCCACAAAAACAGGTGCAGAATATGATTGGAAGCTAGAGACTACCACTGCAGTGCTCACTATCACTTTAATGCCTTCATTTTATTATGTATAAAAATAACTTTTCAACTTCTTTGTCCACAGAGGTTCTTGGAGATATAGGTTGGATGCCCTAATTTTGCAGTTCAGTTATCTATTAGACTCTAATTACAGTGCTCATTAAAACAATGTCTTGACAAAATACTCCAATTGCCTATTTCCTTTAGATTACATTTACTACTAAAATCTAATTCTTGTGTCCATAGAGACCACTGAAATAGGCAACTGCACACCATAGACTTTTGTTACAAGTCCCGTTCATTGAGTATGTTTTTGCAAATTACTATGTTTTTGTTTGTCTGTTTTCCAATTTAAGATACCTTACTATATTATCATATTGCATACACTGTCAGATTCCTTTAAGTAAAGGAACCACAATGCACAAGACACAGTAGACAATACTACATGGGGTAGACTCCTTTTATAGTGCTCACTACCATATTACCTAGAACTCTAGACATGGGAATTATGTTTATCCTAAAATGCTCCATGCGCAATCTAATATCGAAAGTTCTCTTTAGCAAAGTCTATCCCCACCATTGAAGAAGTGCCTAGAAATTACGCTACAAACAGGAGAGGGTATAAAGACTTAGGATTCAAAAGCCCTCTACTTGATCAATGGCTTGCCCACATTTATATCATACTAGCTGCACCAAGCTATACATTGTTCCTTGAAGGACATTTTAACCTTCTACATCAATTACTACCAGTGAAGCATCTCTAGTCTATCACTCAAGATCCAGGAAGAAAGAGACACCACGAGAGGTACTTGGAATAAAGAATAATAGCGATAAAATATTTAGAAGTCTAAAAGAGTGAAAAGCAGCACTGAAGTTGTTAGGGACCATCAAAACCCTAATGAGGAAGAATTAGAAATGGAATTTGATTAGAGGAGAGGCAAAGCAGGGAGGCCAGGGCCTGCACAGCCAGCCCTCTAGGCAGAGAGAGAGAGAGAGAGAGAGAGAGAGAGAGAGAGAGAGAGAGAGAGAGAGAGAGAAAGAGAGAGAAAGAGAGAGAAAGAGAGAGAGAGACAGAGACAGAGAGACAGAGAGACAGAGACAGAGAGACAGAGACAGAGAGACAGAGAGAGACAGAGAGAGAGACAGAAAGAGAGACAGAGAGAGACAGAGAGGGAGAGAGACAGAGAGAAAGGGAGGGAGGGAGGGAAGGAGGGAAAGAGGAGAGAGGAGAGAGAGAGAACCAAGTTACAGATAGAGGCAAGAAGCCAGCCAGAGAAAGGACCAGAGAAAGCTGCATAAGTAGCCAAAAGCAGGATGAGCAGTCAATCCAGCAAACAATTTTTACAGCAATTTGGCAGTTACCATCCAGCAGGAGCAAAGTTACAGGGGGGCCCAGCACTTCAACCTGGCTTTCTATACCCCAGCCATATTGCCCTCCCCAGTGACAATTAGAAGGGATTCTGACATCTTTACACTCAAAGGAATGGATATCTGCAGAGAATGTGACTCTCTCCAGGCCAGGAAAACGAAAAAAGGAGTGTGGAATAGCATCCAAGAGTCTGGCTTGGCAATGCATTTCTGGGGTTGCTTGAGATATCCAGAAAGCCAACAAGAGCTCACACACTACAAATACATGAACCATAGGTGACATTCAAAGAAATAGGTAACTTGTTCTTTTTTATAACTCAAACCCAACTACAAGCATGTTTGTAATCATGGTGCTTAAATGAAGATATTAATTTAAAAAAAAAAGAAATAGAAAACTTGGAGAGTTTGGAAGAGGCATGTTGTGTGCTGGGCTGCAAATAAAAGTGAGTCTGTAGTCAGTAGTGGAATGATTAGGAGGGAACACAGGATGGAAGCCAAGGCTCTGAACAATTCCTATTATAGCAGGAGCAATGGCATTAGGAGATCAGGGAAAATCAAGCTTGTGCTAGTATCAAGGAGAAATTTGTGTGCTGGGCACCTGAACACCCAAGGTATGTTGGAGTCCAAAGTCTCTAATTTCTGAATGTAGACCCAGAAATTGGGTCTGCCAAGACCTCTTTTGGAAAGAACTAAGATTAATCTCCTGGCAATGAAAACTTGGAAAGGTAACTCATAGGGCTATCAGAAGTTCAAAATATAGGACAGTATACAGAAAGATAAAATTAAAGATTAAAGGCTAATACGTATACGGTCTGTTATGCATTTTTTCTGAAGTGCTCATCATGATTATGACCAAAATTAACTAATGAGATTTTGATATATCAATATTATTGTCTTATTAAAGGTAAATGTAAATAAGATGTAGTAGAAAATGACGTACAATGCATGTTATGTAATATAGAACTGTAAGAGTGATTTTATTCCAGCTTGTTTTAAAAAAATTATATTTTATCAATTTTATAAAGGCCCATTTAGCAGGCTAATGCATGTTACAAAATCTATATTTTCTTACTGTGTGAATTTATGGACATGTCCTACATAAACTATGTAATTTGTTAAAATTCTGAAAGTTGATGCTACTAAAGTGGTAATTATGCAAGAAATTTATACAATCAAGAAAAATGTATTACCCTATGATACAGTAAAGATTCCATTTAGTTCTTTGCCTTTCTCTCTTTGAAATTCCCCTGTATGTGCTCTAGATGAATAGGGAAAGCAATGTACTGGGAATTCTAAGTGTTGATGTTGCAGTCTCTGCAATTTATTTTGGAAAACTTTTCCTGGAAGAATTTAGTCAACATGTAAGAAGTTCAAGTATCCTGAATTCACTATCGTGGAAAGACTACCTATATATATCATACTTTAGGTACAACTGGCTACTAACTTTTAATTATCCTTGGCAAAGCACTGGATATAAATAAGAACTATTTTGAACTTTATAGATAAGCCAGTATGCAGCTAAGAATTGTAGCTCATAAGTCTGGTGAGCTGAAAAACATTCAACCAATCCCTACATAAATCTCCCAGCTACCAATAATGGTGTTAGATATAATAAAAATGGTGTCTTATTTTGAACTACTAAGTTTGAGGTCAGTTGTGATGTAGACCAAAGGAACATGTTTTTTTAATGATCAAAGACAGTGTCCACTACATCAACTATTTACATTGAACATAACCCAGTTATGCTTACTTGATAACTTAAATTACTAATCACAGTACACTTGGAACTTTAAACATAAAGGATTTTCAGAAATTCTGATTAAAATGAAAAATTATAACTATATCTGAGATAAAACCTGTTTGGCAATATGAAGCTAATACAAATTAAATGTATAGGGACTCTAGCTGAAGGTATGGTGAAGGATCCTAGAAATTTATGTTCACAATTTTGTGTTATTTTCTAGAAGATCCCTTTCCCCATGTTGTATATATTTTGCCCCATAAAATTGACTTTGTCCTTGAGAATAGGAATTACTAATCACAAACTGTTAGTTTTTCTCAGTAATATGTTTTTTTTTTTCAAAAAAACATTCATACAGAGTGGGGAACTAACTTTATAAAGCTCTTTTTGGGGGGTGATGTGATTCATGTCCCAAAGATCATGATGGCTGGTATGAGAATAAAAAGTTTTGTGGTTTTTGTTTTTGGCAACCTAATATTTATTTATTTTTTAATAATTTATTTATTTAAACACAGAGATTACAAACATAATTGTAGTTGGGTTTCACTCATAACAAGAACACCCGCCTTCATCTTGCAAACTTCCCATCACCAATGCCCCCCATCTTTTTCCTCCTCAACTCCGCCTGTATTTAAGCCAGGCTTTCTACATCCTCACTCACTGACATTGTTATGATAGTTCTCAGCATATTTATTTCTCTAACTGCACTCAGAACTCTTTGTGGTGAGCTTCATATCTTGAACCAATCCTTCCCTCTCAACTCTGGGAATTTCAATGTCTTTAATTTATTTCAATGTCTTTAATTATTCTTAGAACCCATACATGAGTGAGAATATTCTGTGTTTCTCTCTCTCCCTCTGACAAATTTCACTCAACATAATAGATTCCAGGTGCACCCATGAATAAATTTTATGACTTTATCTCTCTGATGACTGTATAATATTCCATTGTGTATATGTACCACAGTTTCTTTAGCCATTCATCTATTGAAGGGCATCTTGGTTGTTTCCAGAATCTAGCGATTGTAAATAGTGCTGTGATGAATATAGGTGTGAGGAGTGGATTTTTCTGTTGTATTTTTATGTTCCTAGGGCAGAGGTCGCGAACAAGTTAGACACAAAGAGCCAAAATTTTAAACTGTGAGAGTCTGAGAGCCACACCGCGCAGTGACCTGCCAAAGCAGACAAACACTCACACAAAAGCATCTAATTTTAACAATAATCTATTCAACATATATTGCATTTTGCCATTTTGAGTGAGGATAAAAATCCTGCAGTGATGGTGAGGGTGTGCTGCTGCGTCCTCCACACCAAGAACTAATGGCCAGATGTGACCCAACATGGGACACACGGGTCCCCCCACTCGCTGGACCGTGCAGTTGTTTCCGAGGGATGGGAGATGGGATGCTGCTGCCTGGGAACGGGACTCCGCGCTCGGAGATCTCTCCTCAGAGTTCCCTCCTTAGAAGCAGCAGAACAAAATCCAAACTCGGCAAAGAGCCACAGTATACAAAAGAATTATAAGAGGCAAAGAGCCTTTGGCTGAGAGTGGCATGCAGCTTCAGAGCCACGTGTTTGTTACCCCTGTCCTAGGGTATATCCCTAGGAGTGGTATAGCTGGGTCAAATGGTGTTGGCACAATTGGTCAGCCACTTGCAAAAAAAGAAGGCTCTTATAGTCCTCACCACCACATTGCATAGCACTACAGACGTGAAAACTATGCTTATCCTATAATGCTTCAGCTACTATCTAACCCTGAATGCTTCATTCAGCAAAGTTCACCCCTGTCATTGATGAAGTGCCTAGATATGGGAAAACCTCCCAACCCCAAGGCACCAGCATAAATTTTTCTTTTTCTTTCAGTTATTTTTTCTTTATTTTTTAATCTCCTATTCTTTTTTCTTTCTCTCTGCTAAATCTATATTCTTGCTATTTACTTATCTTTCCTTAATTCAATTATTTCTTAAGCGCTCAGATCCATCCAATGAGGGCCAGGCCTCCAATAACAACTTATGAATAGATCTCTATCTATATGTGAGCATGAGTTTATATCAAATGGACTCTTCTTTGTCAGCCAAACCTATATTGAAACAATTCATGCATACAGTGTATATAGCCCCTCTTGTATATTATATCTCCACTCAGAACTCTGTGGGGAGCTGAAGCCTAACAGTCTTTTAATAGTCTCTCAGGAGGCCTGGACAAGGAAGCATCCTGTCTTTACTAAGGTCAATCTAAAAGGTATGTCTCACATCAATAATTGAGGCATTGTGACAAGCCAAAGGGAACACTGACTCCAGTAACCTTGGGAGAAAACATATTTACTTGTCAAGACATATTCCCATGGGTTGGGAGAAGCAAGTTTTATTATTTATATATCCAGGTACTAGAGGGACTTACCTTAGGGAACCATTATTTATTATGTAGCTAGACAACTTGGGGAGTCTTGGGGAAAAACTTATGCTGTTATCTGTGTGACCAAGGCCTTGAGAAGTTGCTCAAAGTGCTTACTCTACACTTCTCTCGTTTGCCCCTCCCTGGCATGTATGATATATAATGATCTGTCCCCTTTGCAATAAACGGAAGCTATCTGGTTCTTACTGGTTTCCTATTTTCTTTTTCTCTGTCTTGTGTGTCCTTTGTATGTTTTAAACCCACATTCCCTCCGAGAAATTAAGGTATATTTGTGGTGTCCCTGCAAGGGCAGGGAGGCCTACAGAACTCCTATCCTCTTATCCCCTAATCCTTATCCATTATCTTTCACTATTTAACCCTCTTTACCCTCAGCTCTTAACACAGTAGGTACTGAGTCTGACCCCCTGCCCCAATAAGCTAACAGCCAGCTCCCAAAGCGAAAGGACACCCTCTCAGTCCCCAATCTTGCGCATTGGCAAGAATCTACAACCCGCTGTTGTAGTAGTATTCCCGCTGACCCATTTTATATGGCCCTTCTTCTCTACCTCACCCCCAACTGTGGACTGTTGCATGCTATCGGATTTAGCTCCAGAAGGACCTCCAGTCCGAGGACACTACCTGATCCCTTACTGCTCCAAACTAATTCTCAAACTCAACAAGACTATGGTGTGGGATAATAATATGCCCTGGACCTTCCTCCCCAAAGACTATCTCAAAAGAGTTCATGAGAATATCTATATTTTCCTTGTATGCTTAATACCTTAATAGTCATACCTTAGTATGTTTATTTTCAAAGGAATAGGTAGCCTCCTCCATCCTTTTATAGTTATTAATTTTTTAATTTTTTGTGACTGAAGTCACACCTGGTGATGCTCAGGGGTTACTCCTGGCTTTGCATTCAGAAATCGCTCCTGGCTTGGGGGACAATATGGGACGCTGGGGGATTGAACAGCAGTCCCTTCTAGGCTAGCATGTAAGGAAGATGCCTTACAGCTTGTGCCACTGCTCCAGCCCATTTATTATTTTTTTTTTTATCTTTTTCATTTATCTATATAATTTATATATATTATATATTTGTTAATGTCACCTGTTTTTGTTCTGTTGGGTATGAAATTCTAGAAGAAAAAAAAGTCCTGCTTGAAATAAAAGCTCAGGTCAAAAACAGGGCACAAAGATTCTATAGCCTGTCTTTCTTTCCCCCAAAGACACCAATAATGTAATATGGCACTGTTCCCTTTTGCATAGGCATACTAAAAAGGGGGGAATCTTATGTATAGAGACAAACTCTTATCTACTAGGAATAAGAGCCCTTATGTTTTATAATACAGGGGCACCTACCACCCTGAACATGTTTCATGAGGATCCAAATCCATATGATCGGATAGCGACCGTCCAACCCTGAACACCAGATCCCAAATGAAGATCCAACACACATCCCTGCAACAGCACCAGAAACCAAACTCCCCCCCCCCAGGGAATCCCTAATATTGCTCTTGCACCAACTTATGACAGGTTGATACAACAACCTGACAATGAGGAAATAGCAAACACTTGATTCAAGAGCAGGTTGCGCTATCTCATCACCTAGAGGTAAGATGAAATCAGAAATTAAATCATCCTTTGATCTGTGCAAAAACCAAGATCACTAATTACAGAAGACAGTCTTTGACAAGCATGACTGGGCAGAACTTTTCCTGTGATCAATAAGAAACATGCTATTTCTAGCCTATGCTTCGGCCTAAGATTTGTACAAAAACCAAGACCTCTAATCCCAGAGTTCTGAATTTGACAACTGTGACTGAGCAGACATCTGGAGCCAAAAGGAAAGAGTCTATCTTAGGCTTCAACCTGGGATCTGTGCAAAAACCAAGATCGCTAATTACAGAAGACTGATTACAACAAACATAATAGAACAATTCTTCTAGAACCATAACGAAATACTTTATCTAGACTTTGTACTATGACTCGTTGAAATACCAAAATCTATAGTTACAGAGGACTGATTTTGTCATCCACAACTGAGCAAGAAGTTTCCTGGCACCATAAAAAGTTCTTGGGATTCAATGATGAGCATGTATGGAGCCTGTAGTTGCTCCCATGACAGTAAGCTTCCAGGATGGAAAAACTCTATCTCCTAGGCCAATAGAATTTTATTTCTAACTTTCCCAATAATGATTGAACCTATGCCAAACAGACAAACAAAACACAGAGCCTTGCCATACCAGTCCTTCATTTCTTTTCTTTTTCCCCTTTTTTTCTTTTTCCTTTTATTTTTCTCTTTCTTTTGATTGTTTTGGTGATGAATTTTTGTTGCTGCTGAGTTTTTGTCATTGATTGCTTTTTGTTTTGTTTTGTTTTCTTTTTTCTTTCTTCTTTTGTAAATATACATATGTTTATACATATACATATATATCCTCTAGATTGATTCCTCCCAGCAGTTTTTTCTTTCTTTTCTTTTCTTTCTCCAACAGAACCACAGAATTGAATTGAATCATTTTGTTCTCCCTCATAACTTGAGGGGAACAAATAATGGATGTTACTAGGAGCAACCAGTTGTATTAACATTGACTTAAACACCAAAACCAAAGTCAATGACACCAGAATCAATACCCAATCTACAACAAGCTATACACAAAGGAAACCTGTTATACTAGCAGTTTATGAGGCTAAGGGGAGAGTTATGGGATGCATCTAGGAACAGGGGTGGAGGGAGGATAACACTGGTGGTGCGAATGACCTTAATTTATTGTCACAATGTACCATAAATATTACTGTGAGAAACTTGTAATTCACTTTGATCACAAAAAATTTATTAAAAAATCAAAATAAAATTAAGTATTATATCATGCTTTGGGTTTTATCTACACTGCTGGGAGAATTTAGTCTGAAATATTTGTTCATTTCAGTGCTTCATAAAGACTTAGATTTTGTTGGTTTATTGCTTAATATATTTAATTTTCTCCCCACCCTAACTCACAATACCTTGTCATTATTATGTTCTATTTTATCACGTGCATACTTTAAGATGAGGTATTTTAGTTAGAGTGAGGAACAGCAGTATATAAATACATAACTGTGTGTGGATATATGAATGTGTTTTATATGTAATATACAGTATTAATGTCAGAGAAAACAGATATTAAGGGTTGGAAAAATTAGCAATAACAATGCATTGGCTCCAGATTTAATTTTCTTATGCTTTGAGAACCATTTTTACAAATGAAATACTGTCGTAGCATAAAGATATGAAGTTTATAAATGAATCTGTGACAATTCTCTGCAGAGATACCAATCTGACCAAATTCCAGCTATACATACCAGTATATGCACTGACATCACCAGAAGTTTTTTGAAGTAAATGCAGGCACCCTCTCCCTGCCTTTTCATACTCCTGGGTGACCCAACCCCCTCCCCCAAATTACAAAGTGTATAAGTGAAAAAATCATTTAACTAAAAGATAAAGGAGCAAAAATAAAATACCATCATTTCACTGCTGTGGGGAAATCTGGAGTCAGATAATATCACTTATTTTTTTTATGGTAAACACTTAAAGACTATAGACCAATTTTACTAAACTTATTTTATTTCTTCATTTTATTTTTGTTTTGGGGTCACATCCAGCAGTGCTCAAGGGTTACTCCTAGCTCTGCACTCAGAAATCATTCATGGTAGGCTCAGCAAACCATATGGGGTGCTGGAAATATAACCTGAGTCCAACACAGATCAGCCATGTGCAAGGCAAATGTCCTACGGCTGTGCTATTACTCTGGACTGTAGACTTTTTTTTCATAAATATAGAAACTGGCACATTGAGTTGTGTGTTAAGTAAAGACCTTGTTTGCTGATGACCAGGTCAACACTAGATTCACAGTGCCCCTGAATTCCAGATTCATATTTAGTCATACATTTAAATCCATTATTTAATTGACATTAAAATTATTTTGTTCAAAAAGTTCAATGACTTGAAATTTAAGATTTTTCTTGCTTAAGACTTTTCTTCTACAAGACAGCAAACATTATTTTCCATCTTCTTTATTCTCTTCCCTGACCTATTCAGCATAGAGCTTTATTTTCTGCTTTTCAAATTTTTTATAACAATTTTTCTCTTTGCTTTTTTTTCCTATGCATCCACTTTGGTTTTACCCTCAGAGTAATTTTCTCCTTCATTTTTTCTTTTAAGTAGAGATAATGAAATTAATATTCTTAGTAGAATGTATGATAATATATTGAAATTCATGGTACTTCAATCCAAAGCATCATGATAAGTGAAGTTAAATATTTGTAGTTTTCTTTCCTGGTTATTTAAAAATGTTAATCTTAATGTTGATTTTTAGCTTTTTTGGTAAAAATAAAACCATGTTCTTATGAATATTCTATTAGTAAATTGAGGATCTGACTTTTTCAGTCCACTGAAAAATTAGTGTAAGTTTTACTTTTCAAACATTTTCAGACAAAAATGTAAAGAGTAAGATAAAATTTTATCAAGTTTTAACCATGTTTTCAGACCAATTTTAACTATATCATGGAAAGTTTTGTCATTTTTATTTGAGGTAAAAAATTTCAAAGTTATGAGTATTACTTGCTTTCACAAGGAAGAGAAACTTTCAATAAAGCAGCAACTATAAAGTCATGACTTTTAGCAGATATGCTCTCAGTTCTATAATTTAATTCTTATGATTACACTATAATGACATTTATATCAGTATATATTGGCAATACTATTTATAGAAATATATTTAATATAAATCATTTGTAAGCACTTCAAGGATAAAAAGAGTAATCTTAAAGGATAAGTGGAGTAACATTTACTCTAGTGACTCATCCAGGTAACAGTATAAGAGGAAGGTCTGAAATTTGGATGTTAATGAAGAAATGTCAAAACAGGTGGCAAATGAGGCCATCACAAGTGGTTAATAAGGGCACCAAATAGCTGAGTCACGAAGGAGAAGGCTGGGAAGAAAAGCAAAGCATTGCCAACAAAAAATATTAATCAAAGCAATATGTACTCTCCTTGTAGAGGAGCTGGGAAAACATGGCACCAATTAAAATAATGCCTATATAACGTCCTGGGGACTTTTCCTAGCCAAAGGCAGCATGAAAGATCAAGAAAAGTAGTTCAAAATTTGATAGTTCAGGATATAAACAATGAACAAAAGGAGGATTGCTAAGGACTCCAATTTAATAGATGTGTGTCTTCAGTGGAGAAAGAGATAAAGGGAACAGTTGACCAACGTAAACATTTATCTCTTCTTCAGAGAAGTAAACATGCTATCCAGACTCCACCTTTGATTATTCAAACATGTCATAATAAGTTTCAAAGTCATTCCCAGGTTTTAGACTTCATTTTGTCTGTCATTTAGATCTTAGACATTATTTTTAAATTTTCCTTTTAATTTTACCCCTCTTTATGTTTTTTTCTTTTTCTCTTCTCTTTTTTTTTTTTGTACAGTGTTGGAGACTAAACCTAGGTTCTCAGATATGTAACCTATATGCAAGATTTTTGTGATGGTTACCAACTTATAAAACAAATTAATTACATATGTATACAAACAAATATATTATCCAAAAATCCATAAATGCAAACAACCCTGCACCCACTAAGATGTTTAGTATACAATACAATTTTCAAATGAGAAACATTTTTAGAACTAGTAATTGAAGATTAATAGGATTGAAAGTCATAACTAAATTCATGGAAAGAAAACTAAGTTCATAAGATTTACAAAGGAATGAATAAATTATGCATCTAAGAATTTATTTGTCTGATCTATTTTACTAAGCCTTATTCAGGCTGAGAAAGACAGATTTTTATAATATAAAACATAATAAGATAACAGCTCCTGATGTGAGCTGTCAGTAGAAGGAAAGAAGGTAATCATAGTAATTGGAGTTTACAGAAGGACTCTCATCATAGACACTTGTGCTTTTGAATGCCATCTTATTAATCCATATGACTCACTTGGGAGAAAAGTAAATATTGTTAGCTCCTTTTGCAGATAGGAAATTGAGACACAAGCAAAATATATGTTTCTGCAAGAAATCTGTGTCTAGAAGGAGTAATTGTTTCTGCTTACAAAGAATGTGTGAATGTAGTTCACTGCACAGAGTTAGCAGATTCTGCCTTCTGTCCAAAGCATAGCAAAAGCAGGCACCATACCAGTCAAAGTTTCAAGATGCTAAGGCAGATTCCATAAAACGGAACTGAATACCACTTAAGTATACTGCTGAAGGAGTTGGCTTCCTTATTCAATACATTGGATTTTTAGTATCCTTTGGGCATAAAGTCAAGTCCTGGGCTTAGTATCATATTACTTCCACTTGGATAATCACAAATCATCAAGAAGCAATCACACCAGAATCATGATCTGACTTAAGGATTTAAATGTGGGTATGAACTCCTAGGGATATACCCTAGGAACACAAAAATACAATACAAAAATTCCTCCCTTACACCTATATTCATTGCAGCGCTATTTCCAGACTCTGGAAACAACCAAGATGCCCTTCAACAGATGAATGACTAAAGAGATTTTTGTACATATACACAATGGAATATCATGCAGCTGTCAGGAGAGATGAAGTCATGAAATTTCCCTATACATGGATGTACATGAAATCTATTATGCTGAGTTAAATAAGTTAGAGGGAGAGAGATACAGAATAATCTCACTCATTGATGGGTTTTAAGAAAAATAAAAGACATTATTTTAATAATGCCCAGAGACAATAGAGATGAGGACTGGAAGGACTGGCTCATGATATGAAGCTCAGCACAGAGTGGTGACTACAGTTAGAGAATTAACTACACTGACAACTATGGTGACAATATCAATGAGTGAAAGAAGTAGATGCCTGTCTCAAATACAGGAAGGGGTGGGGCGAAGAGGAAGATGAGGGACATTGGTGAGGGGAAAGTTACACTGGTGAAGAGGGGCATTCTTTTTATGATTGAAACCCAACTACAATCATATCTGTAATCAAGATGCTTAAATAAAGATAAAAAAATAAATGAGCATATGAGTACAGTTGCTCAAATTACAAAAAAACACTCTAAAATGATTAGAATATTTGTTAACATGAAAATTATACATCAAAATAAATGAAAAGGAATTCAGAATTGAGTAAAAGAGAATTTAAAATTTAACCAAAAATAGTAGTCTAGAATCCCTTACCAATCCATACCTCCAGCTTGTAATAACAATTTTTGACATAAAAGTAATTGATTTTTGCTTTAAAAATATTTATAAAAATTTCATATAAAGGAAAATGTTATAAAAATGACCAGAGATAAAATTATAAATGACACATTTTCATAAAAGAAAAAGTTCTCATAAACAATTTTTAGGTCCTATGCAATTTAGCCAAATTCTGTAATTATTAACAAAAGATAAAATATAGTAAGTGTCTATACTATTTTACATGCATATATATGCTCAAAATTTACTAGAAATGAAAAGCTAGTGTTTTAAAAAATATCTGTCCTAGAAAAACTCACATACTATGCTTATGATGAAATGCTCATAAATAAAATAAAGTACTCATAAAACTCAGCAATTAAAAACAAACCATCCCACAAAAATAGAGATTAAAAACTGAACAGACACTCCTAAAAATTATACAAATGGTGAAAAAGAATAAGAAAAAAATTCATCATCACTAATTACAATGGAAATGAAAAAGTGAAAATGACAACGAAATGTCATTTTTCATAAGTAGGAACAACCTATATTTAAAAGGTCAGGAATAGCAATCACTGGCAGAGATGTTGAGCAAAAAGAACCCCAATTACTATTGGCTAGAACGTACTTTAGATCAAACACCATAGTAAAACATTAAAGAGGCCCTGCGATATAGTTCATTAGATAAGGCAATTGTATGCAGTTGACCAGAGTTCAATTCCTATACGCACTATGGGCCCTAAGCAGAGTCAGGAGTGATCCCTGAGCATAGAACCAAAAATATACCCTGAACACTACCAAAGAGTAGTGAGACCTCCCTACCTCAATTAAATAATAATAATAATAATAATAATAAATAAGAAAGAAAAATAGGATGAATTTTTCTCAAAAACCTTTAAAAATAAAATTTAAAATATAACACGATAATTTCCCTCCTTGGTATCTATCCTCAAAAAACTGGGGCCAAAAGAGTACATATATGTATATATATGTATGTATTTACATATATCTGAATTTTAAGAGGTCTCTACCAAGAAACCTCTGGCAGCTGCTTTCTCAAACAATTATTGGTCATAAAAATACATTCTATATATAATAGATCAAATTGTCAAATGGCAGCAAGTGCATTTAATTTTAGAGAATTACAGTTCTAGCAAACTGTCAACATTTCAAGACAAAAGCCATAAAACAATGTAATTACAATAATGGTGGAGTTGAATTAATGTCCCTTTTCTTGTGTGTGCTGAAGTCAGGAGAAATATTCTCATTTTTGTATGCGAGGTGTGGGATTTTATTGTTTATTGGGTGGGTATTTTTTGTTTTGGTTTTTGGTTTTTGGGCCACACCAGGTGGCGCTCAGGGGCTATTCCTTGCTCTGTGCTCAGAAATCACTCCTGGAAGGCTTCAGGGACCATATGGGATGTAAGGGTTTTATCAGTGTCAGTCAAGTGCAAGGCAAATGTCCCCTACTGTACTATAGCTCTAAACCCAAGAGAGGGTTTTGTTTGGGTTTTTTTGTTTGTTTGTTTGTTTTAGTTTTTAGGCCACACCCTGTGACACTCAGGTGTTATTCCTGGCTATGCGCTCAGAAATCCCTCCTGGTTTAGGGGACCATATGGGGACACTGGGGGGTCAAACCACTGTCTGTCCTAGGCTAGCGGGGCAAGACAGACACCTTACCGCTTGCGCCACCGCTCTGGTCCCAAGAGTTTATATTTTTATGTCTATCTTCTGCTTCTAGGCAAAGTGGACAGGTAGTCAGAACACTTGGCCAGCAACCATTCTAATATATTAATGTCTATTGAATAATTTTAGTATTATTTTGAAAGCAGAAAGGTGACTATCTCAAACAATCTATAAGTTGTTCATCTCCCTTTTCCAAAGTATTTATAGTAAAATATAATTTGATATAAATACCTTTATATTTTTTGATTATTAAAAAATAAAGTCTAGAAACTAGAGATATAGTTTGAAGGTGAACTGTCAATTGTCTTGCATGCATCATACTCTGATTCAACCACTGCAATAGCATAGGGTCTCCTGAGCATAACTCAGGAGTGTTCTCTGAACTCAGAACCAGGAATAATCCTAGGAAAGTTAGATTAGGGGACAAACTTCCTTCCCCCTTTATACACATATACTCACAGATACATGTAGTCTAAAGGGAGAAGAAATACTTTGTCTTTCAAATTGTTGACTTAAATATACAGATAACTTTGATGGGCAGGCTCAAAGAAAAGATGAAAAAGTCTATGGATATAATAAAACAAAAGGATACAAACATGTAGAAGTCAAATCATGAAATCAGAGAGAAAAGGAAGGCCCATCAACCTGTGTGTCCCATGATGTCATGAACAATTTATGAAATGAATTCCAGAGGTTGAGGTATCTGGGTTTAAATGCCAGTTAATACACTGGATTACTTAGAAGACGTAGGGAGAAGACTGTCTCTGAAACATGAGACATAAGATGTGGAAACAAGTGAGAACACGGCTTATTCAAGGAGCAGCAAAATCTTAGGAAGGATGTGCCATTACTATTTGTAAGGAAATAAAGTAGCCAAAGGATAAGACTGCAAAGATTCAGCATCCTGATTGGTCCTGAATTACCATATGGTATCTCAATTAGCTTGAAATTTTGCCAACAAATCCGAAGATACAGTGTCATTGAAATTAATGGAATAAGATTATCTCTGCTGAATTGCATTTTAGAAAGATAAATGCAAGCGCAGGTAGCAATGATCCGAAATTAGAAGTTATCAGGAGAATGGAAATAATTCAACCAGAATTCAACTCAGATCTCATCTGCTTCTGCTGGGCTCCTATTCATTATAAGCCATCCATTGACTTTTACATTGAACTTCTCTTTGGATTCAACTTTTGAATTTTAGCCTCCAAGGATTAAATGGGTTTATCTCTAATAAGTACAAAAAAGCCACTGATTTAAGGAATATTCTTGCGCTACTCTATCAACTCTTGTTATCGCTACAATACGTTCCTTCTAAATACAACAATACAGGTACTGTATTTAGGAGCTAAACTTTAAATTTAATTTATTTTAATCATTTGAAAATTTCAAAAATAAGGTGTTATGGGAAAGTGCAGTCCTAGGTAAAGTTATATCTTCAGTTACATTTTCTAAAGTTAAAAATACTCTGATCTGGAAATTCATATACTAAGTACATTTAGTACATTTTTGCATGTATATGTATATACAGGCTAAGAAAGGATCTAAACATTTTAAGGACAACTTGTGAAATGAATCAGAATGTAATTGTATTTTTCTTCTACTTTTCTTTTAAAAAATGTAGTCCTTGGGGATTTTTCCCAACAGTACTTGGTGAAAACTCCCACTTGGTTCTATCTATCTTCTGGTCACTTATCTATTCAAAGAAAAACATGTGTTTCCCTTAAGTTTTAAATTATGATTGGATTCAAAAATTATAATGCCCAATCCAATATTTTTATTTTCACACTAAACTACCAGTTTAAGGTCAATCTTTGGAGGAAAGGGCTGCACATCATTGTATAATTTTTCTCCATTATCTAACATGAGTCAGCTACAAAGACTTTGAAAGCTCAAGAACAGGAAGGTAATAACAAGTTAAACAGAAACATTTTACTCAACTTTTACAATTGAAACGCTGATTTTAATGTACATTATTTCTGACTCTGAAGTGGGGTGTGTATGGATACATATGTGTGCAGGTGAGCTATTGGGGAATTATAGAGGATTTGTAATAAAACTGCTTGTGTGTAAGCAATATCAGGGCCTGAGAAATGGCGCTAGAGGTAAGGCATCTGCCTTGCAAGTGCTAGCCTAGAATGGACCACAGTTCAATCCCCCAGCATCCCAGGAGTGAGTTCTGAGCACATAGCCAGGAGTAATCCCTGAGCGTCCATGGGTATGGCCCCCAAAATATATATATGTTTATATATAATTATATATACTATATATTAATTAATTATATTATATTATAATTAAATATATTGATTAATTAATATAATATATACTATATATCATATAGTATATATTATATATATTAATTAATATATTGATTAATTAATATAATATAATTATATATAATATATGATTTTATATATAATTTTTCTTCCAAATCTACTTCCACTGGCTTTGGCTTTCTAGGAAAGAAACACATCAAACTTTCCAGTAGTAAATATTGAAGCCATTTACTTTAAATGTGAACTATATAAAACAATAGCCCCTCTAATATCTATCCAGTGAATTTTCACCAAATTCTCTCAGTACTTTTCTTCACTTTATCTTTCTTTATAATATGGGACTTATTTAAAAAGATCAAGAGGGGCCGGAGAGATAGCACAGTGGTAAGGCATTTGCCTTGTATGCAGAAGGATATTGGTTCAAAATCCCTCATCCCATATGGTCCCCCGAGCCTGCCAGGGGCGATTTCTGAGTGTAGAGCCAGGAATAACGCCTGAGCATTGCTGGGTGTGACCCAAAAACCAAAAAAAAAAAGAAAAAGAAAAAATCATGAAAACATTTTCAATTAGAATTTTGTCTGATACCTCTATTTTTAGTATGTGCAATAAAATCTCAGAATTTTAGTCAAATTTAACACAATATTATTTTGCATAAATAATCACTGTAGCTGTTAAATATTACATAAATGTCACCAATAGGAGACCAATAGATAATAGATATGACAGTGATGGGAGGACATAATTTTGAGCACTTTGGTCAGTTACTTTGTACTTAATACCATAGATGTTTAGCACCGTTAAATCTATATAATCTGGTCCATTTTTTCTTCCCAGATATAGTGGAGCAGTATGGTTAGGGTAGAGAAGAAACCACTATGAAAATGATAGTTTGAACTGATTACTCTGGACAAGAACTAGACAGTTAATGGAAATAAAGTGATTTGCACAGTAACCTTTCATTAACAATAGTGCACATCAGAAAAAAGGAGACAAAGAGAGAGAATGAGAGAGACAGAGAAGGAGAATAATAGGAGTCAGAGCAGTGGCACAGTGGTAGAGAGTTTGCCTTGCATGCGGCTGACCTAGGATGGACCAGGTTCGATCCCCAGGTGTTCCATATGGTCCCCCAAGCCAGGAGCGATTTATGAGCGCATAGCCAGGAATAACCCCTGAGCATCGCCGGGTGTGGCCCTAAAACAAAAACAAACAAACAACAAACAAAACAAAAAGAGTGAAGGGAAAGAATAAAATGGCTGCCCCAAAGAGAGAAAACTTGGGGACACTGGTGGCCAGAAATATTCATCCGTGAATGGTTATGCATATTGTAAGACTGAAACTCAATCATGAACAATTTTGGAATCACTATTTAAATAAAAGAAAATAAAAATAAAAATTTTGTCACAAACCTATATTACCTGAATTATAATGATAAAAGCACTCCTAAAAGAACAATAAATAGTAGTCCAGAGAGACAGCATAGTGGTAGGGTGTTTGCCTTGTATGCAGTTGACCCAGGGCAGACTCGGGTTTGATTCCCATATGGTCCCCCGAGCCTGTCAAGAGCGATTTCTCAGCACAGATCCCTGAGTATCCTCTGAGTGCAGCTGGGTGTGGATCAAAAGACACACACACAAAAAAATGACATTCATGCCTATTGTGGTTAAAAAATGTATGGTCTTCTCATATGCAATGTGGGTAAGTGACTAAATATAGTAAGTAAAAAAAGGAAGAACACCAGACACCATAAGGGCATCAAATACTTATTACTGGAAAAGGTAAAAAAAAAGAAAAACTAAAAGTTGCCACTCTGCTTCTGAGGTGAGTATCTCAGTCTAGAAATTTGAAATATGCAGTTTCACTTACTTTTTTTTACTATATGCTTCCATATTACTTGTATTTTTATAAGTATTATATAATTAAGAATAATTATTCTCATTTTTTTAACTATCTTTCAAAATCTATCTTGAAATACAATAATGTCTCTATTCACTGTTCAATATTTTTAAACAATCTTATTTTTAAGTATTCTACTTGGGCAAAGTCTCTAGCCAATTTTTAATTGGCATGCTGATGTAGTTGTTTGTATATGAATTCTTGCACAAGTGAAATTTGCGTGTCTAATAATTGATTGACTCATTTATAACATAAGCCATTAGAAATATGAATAAAACATTGACAGAATTAACAAGACTATATTTTTCATTAAATAAGTTAACAGCTGTGTCAGAGAACTAATACAGGGATTAAAGCTCTTGCCTTGGAAACAGCTGACCCTGGTTCACTCACTGACTGTATATGGTCCCCTGAACAGTACCAGCAGTAAGTCCTGAACACAGAGCCAAAAATAAGTCCTGATATCACTGGAATATGAAAGAGAAAAAAAAAGTTAGGATAAATATGCTGTTGTTTCCTAAAGAAAACACAGAAAAATAGGTTTAATTATAGGCATAACATAAAAAAAAAATAACCTACATTCTTGATTCCTTGAAAAACAAAGCTTGATTCTTGATTCTGAAAAACAAAGTTTTTTTATGTGAGTATTCAGTGTTTCATTGGACTAGTTCAAGATGAAAATAACTCAGAGATCACAGACTAATCACTTTGCTAGAGTCTTCCATTTTTCAGTTAACAAAGGATAAAGGAAGATTCTCTTTAATCCCAGAGTTCAGAATTAACTCTCTGCCAAAAGTATCAAGAAGAAAAGTTTGAAGCGTTTTTGAAAGTTTGATATATGAAATTATATGTGAATGAAAACTTTAAATGCCAAGAGAATGGGAAGTAAAACCCACATAAAGTTTGCCTCTGAATAAGTTGGATGAGGTCAAAAGTGACCCATTTCTAATAATGTAAGGTTATTTATAAAATACTTCCTGTAATAAGGAGAACCTGAATGTTGTTATAAAGCTAAACAAAATAAATCACTTAATTTTATTCCAAAGAAAAAAATGAATTAAAGAAAAAAACCGACAAGTCAGAGAATTAGGGAAATACCCTAAAAGTGTATTTTCTCAGTACAAAGCAAGATGGGAAGAGACGAGTTCTCAAAGAACATTTCCTGGTCTTCCTGTCACAGACAGGTTGGTTGTCACACAAAGAAATCTTCTGGGGTTCCTTGAAAAGTGTGTACAGGGGTTGGCTGATGGGTCAGAGAATCAAGGAGTCAAGATGGTATCAAGCTCTGTTCCATTTATTCAAAGCACAAAGTGGAATACTTATACTCAATTTCTTGACAGCTCATAAGGCTAATTTACCAAAGAAGGCATAGGGGCAAATTGTACAAATATGCAAGATATTTTCACTTTTGAGATGGCTTCTTGCTATCAGTAGTTTCTCAGTGGCAAGGTCAATTGAGAATTGTTTTGGTTTTATGCATACAGAACTGGGGTCTGAAATGTTAACTCTTACTATGGCTGCAGGAAGGTTAAAAGCTAAGTTAGATTTGAGGGTAATTTATGTAAGATTTATGTAAGACTACATAAAAGTACTAGAATCTATGCAAAATATTTCTCATAAGGTGTACTTTTATTGAGTAATTTTTAAGAGAGGCTCTAAGAAAAGTGAGTAATAATTATTAGATAAAGAATATTTGAATTCATGAAAATATTAAATCTGAGTAATCTTAGAATGTCAGCTGAAGGTATGTCTCAACTAATATTTATGCTACATCCCTTAGTTTTCCAAATGTTTCATGGCTAGGCAACCAAGGTTTTTTCAGGGCCCCGATGCCTGCGAGTACAGGTTATTTTATCAAGCATTTTTTTCTTCCTGGTGCTACTCTTTTCAAATGTCCTCTCTGAAAGTACAGACTGCTTTAAAAAAGTTCCTGTAATAGCAGACAGCTTTTTAAAAACCCTCCCTCTGGCAATTAGGGCCTTTATAAACGTGGTTCCTTCCTATGCCTCAGGACTTGTTAATATAAGGGATGTAGCATCTCTTATTTGCTCTGCCTTTGAAGATATAGACCATGATCTCACCTTCTCTAGAACTTTCGCCTTGAGTGCTTTTGTGAATTCATAAATATTATAAATGCTTTCCAGACATGTTTTTGAACAGGAATTCTTTCCCTGGTTCTGTCAGTCCACCTGCTGCATGTTTTTAAATATCCCTACCATTGTCTTATATATTCTCCCAGTGGTCTCTGTTCTTTCCTAGACTACCCTATGATTCCCAGTCTCTGAATTTTTTCTTTTTGTGATGGTGATGGTGATGGGTACTATTTGCTTTTAATCAAGATCTCTGTTGTGAAATATGTATAAATTTATTTGTGCCTGTAAGAGGACAGGCTAGGTTAGTAGGAAGGAAATTGGGGTCACTGGTGAAGGGAAGGTCCCATTGGTGGTGGGATTGGTGTTTGAACATCTAATGCCTGAAACCACTGAGCTTGGTAAAATTAAGAACTTGGTAAATCATGTTATTTTAATGAAAATTAGGAAAAAAATTAAAAGAATTTGTTTTGAGCTACAGAACCATACCTTCTGGTGTCACTATGTGACTAATGATCATACCTTTTACATATATTTACACATAAAATCCACTCATTCAAAAAAGAACTCAACTTTTATTTCCTTCCACCAACAAAAATGCCCTAATTTTATTTAATTCTGTCTTTGTTAATTTTTCTTGGTTAATAAGTTTCTGACTGTTGATAATTCTCAATTACTTAGAGGCAGGGCCCTTTAAAATTACTTAAAAGGGACCTTTAAAAATAATTGAAAGGGCCCTTTAAAATTACTTAAAGGCAGGGCCCTTTAAAATGTTATTTTCTTTTATACTACTAGAACCATTTATCTGATAAATCAATATTGCTGCAGTCTCTGTCATTCTAGTGCCATAGTCATTATACTGGATTATCATTCTAGTTTTTTTTTTCTGGAACCTCAATGCTGTATCCATTGCACCAGACTCTTATTATCCATCTCTGTCTTCCTTAAACCATTGTATTAACTGGCACTTAAAAGTCACCTTAAAATATAGTAGAGTCATGTCATTCTCATTTCTGTACTTGACACTAGTAAAACTTCTTTGAGCAAGACTTCCGGTGAAATTTATTTATTTGTTGATATGTTCAGGGGAAGGGTGAAATTTGATGGGCACATTTTTTCATGCTTATTTGCCTCTGGCAGACAATATATGCTTACTTTCCCCTTTCTTAGAACATTCTCTCCCGAAGTTTCCATCAATGTTTTCTCTCCATTAGATTTCTTTGTACTTTCTCCAGATTTTCCTTCTCACTTTTCACTGTGGCTCTTCTAATTAAACTTTCCTGTTTAATGTAAAAAGGAACCTCCCTGAGTTTCCTACTCTTCTCATGTTACAAAATTGATCATCATTAGTAGATCCCACCCATACTCGTGACCTTAGTTATACTTAGAAATCATGAAATTCCACAATTATATCTAACCTGTCTGCACTCCTGACTCTCAAACTTGTCTGCTTGAGAAATTTCGGCATGTTATCTGTATATCCAAGACCAATAGCCTCATTAGAATTTATTTATTGTTCCGCCCAAACTTGTTTCTCCTGCTTTCCTATCTAAGGAATTAAGCAGACCTTCATTTGCCTAATGAGTTACCCATGTTACACACTGGGAGGTAATCCACAAGAAATTCTGTCCTTTCCTTTCTAAAAATCACTGTCACTTATCTTAATTTCAGTGAAATTGTTATCTCTAAGATATTTCACGTTATTTCATTACTACTATCACTTCACTTGCCCCAGCTCTATTTTTTTTCTCACCTAGATTTCTTACAGTACATTCTACCAGGTCGTTTTTCTCCAACCTGTTCTGTTCTTCTACGTCAATACTTTAAGGATAGTACTTTTAAGGTGCAAACTTCATATAGTAAGTATTTTGTAAAAAAAAAAAAAAAAATCCTTTTTTACAGATTTTGGGTCACACTCACTGGTGTTCAAGATTATTACTGGTTCTGCACTCAGAATCACTTCTTGCAGGCCCAGAGATGTTGCTGATCAAATCCAGGTCAGTCATATTAAAGGTAAGTGCCCAATACACTATAGTATTTCTCTCCTAATAGTCTTCCTATAAGGGTTTTCCCTCTATTGTACTTCAGTCTAGAGATTTAGTGTGAATTAATAACCTATAATTCAATATTTTAATTTCTCTTTAAAATTTCAGTCATTTCATTTTAATAGCCATGATAAGCAGAAAATGATTAAAAGTAAAAAATTAAAAATATTAAGGCTATATAAAAATGTTTGTAGTTTTCAAATATTTCAGTGGACGTGCAACCCCATCTTTGAACTTAGAATTTGTTTTTAGTAAAACACTTAACTTTGTTGCCAGATTTCTTCCAGTAATCTTATTCTATTCCCCAAAACATCTTGGAATAGTTCCCATTGGGGGTTTCTTCTCCTGACAAATTTTTCTAGCTTAGGTAAGAGATATCACTATCTTGTAGGAAACCTTGTATTGGTGTCATATCAGGAGATCGTATTTACTTACTTATCTATCATTTCCTCTGTAAAATGATCCTCTTTATCTCTATATCCTTAGACTAAGCAATGCACAAGTAGGATAAATATTACTGATGAAATAAAGCAACAATGTCTGTCACCTCATAGTGACTCACAGTCACTCATAGTATCATTACTGCTTTCAGAAAATATTGCACAATCCTTAGAGTGACATTTAAAATCCATATGCCAGTTGGACATCACCTATGGGGAAGGATCATGTCTTTCTCTTTTATTTAGGCATCCCTATTTGGCCCAGAGCCTCACACATAGTAGATGTTCAAATTTTATTTAGTGAGATTATAAGGAGATAAATTTCTTTAACAAATAAAACTTATGACTATTACTTTCTCTTATTTTATTTTTAGAAGGTAGGAAAGTATATTGGAAAGTAGAAAAGGAAAGGAAACTCATGTGGGGAGAAAGTTAGCATAAAATGAAGTTCAACTTTCTCATATTTTCTTAAAAACTCTCCCTCTATTTCTGCTTCTTTAACTTCCTTCCCCTTAACACTATACTTCTGTACAGTTTGATCACCTGTAAGAATCATTCTGTAATGATCCTTCTAGGCAAATTGAATTCTCTTCAGTACAAGCACACAATACTTATCTGAGATTTTCACTACTTAATCATTATCTTTTGAGATTATTTAAATATTTACTAGATTTGAAATAGATGGAGGTTAGACTTCAATACTTTGATGTCTCTGTTTCTGTTTTGTTCTCAGCTATACTAATTTAGATCGACATACAATATATTTTCTCTACTTGCTATTGACTTACGTGATTCATGTTTCAAATTTGTATAAAAGATCTAACCCGTAAAATTAACTAAGTAAGATAAAGCGATTAAAGTGCTTAGGAAAATATTTGACATGGAATGAGCATTCTGATGGTGTTAGTAATTGTTTCAATACTATGATTAATTATTATTATTAATAAAATTTCTACTAAAGTAAATGTTTTGATTTTATTTTTTGGGCTGTATCCAGCTGTACTCGTACTTACTACAGTTACTACTGCCAAGTACTCTTGCCAGTGCTTAGGAAATTGGATGCTGAGCCCAATCAAACTTGTTTATAAGACAAGTGCCCTCCATGTTTTGCTATCTCTACCACTGGTAAACATGTGTAAAATGAACAATCTCTCACACTAGAGTTGAGAAACAAGGAAGTGTATTTGAAATAAATTTTTCTAAATATTTTTAAATAGATGTGAGTTTCTCAGCTACCACAACATCTGGCTTTCAGGTACATTTGATAGCACAGATGGGTTGAAAACAGGCTTTGCATGCAGGATGACCAGATTCAATTCCCAGTACCATATGGTCCCCTGAGCACCTTAAAATTGACCCCTAAGCACTGCTAAGTGTGGCCTGAGAGAGAGAGAGAGAGAGAGAGAGAGAGAGAGAGAGAGAGAGAGAGAGAGAGAGAGAGAGAAATGAACAGTTACAAAATGACCCAAGTTGATGTGGGAGTGGGGAAGGAAAATCATGGCCACTCAGGGACAGGATGTACTACTTTGTACACCAATAGCAGAAACTTGAGCACTATTGTAACTTTGTAATTTGTATTTTCTGAAATGTAATAAAAAATAAATTAAGTAAAAGGGGACTGGAATGAGAGGTAGCAGGTAGCAGGTAGGCCTTGCATGAAGCCAGGAGTGATCTCTGAGGGCAGAGACAGGAGGTAGCTCTGAACACCATAGTGGGCGTAGCCCCCCAAACCAAAAAGAAATTAGTTACTTAAGAAAAGATAATTTCATTGTAAAATGTGAGAAACAAAAGTACGTTGAGGAAAAGAAGAATCAAAACATCGTTCAGTCATTTTGACTAGGAGTATATGGTTGTATAACTATATAGAAGGTGAGTTTATTAATATTTTATAAAATTAAACATGTATATTTTTCTCTGTAGCTGATAAAACTTATTCCTATCCATTAGAGTAATTATTACTAAGAATGTAAATAACACATGCAAATTCAAATAATAAATATGTATTTATAACTATGATAGCATTTCTCATACTGCTATGGTAATTAAATGTTGTGCTACAAGAATCAACACGTGTCAATATCAAAAGTGCCATATTGAGAGAAAAATAGAAAGATTCAGGTAAAAATGTATACTAGAATGTATACCTAATATTTATAAATATTATAAATGTAGATATATTCACACAGTAGAGAGAAAATAAAACCAAATATATAATTGTTTTTGTTAAACTGGAAATTGAATACACATTTTTATGTGACATCTTTATATTTTCTGTCTACGGTGTATTATAAAGAAGAAATCTTCAACTCTAGCTATAAGAAAGGCAACCAAGTCAAATTTTCAAGCATAAAGAGGAAAATTGGGTGTTTACTATTTATATTGGCTCTTCATTTTGAAGAGGTGTAAAAAATATACACATTTTCATATATGAAAATCTCCTAAAATATATATGATACAAACCAATTTGTCTCAATAAAAACATTTAAATGAACCTTATAAAGTTCATTTTTATACATTTATATATATATATATATATATATATATATATATATATATATATATATATATATACTATTTGGGGTTTAGAGAGATAACCTAGCGATGCATGTAGCCAACATTGGTTCGATCCTGGCTCCACATGTGATCTCCTGACCTTATGGTACCATCAGTAGTGATCCCTGCATGCAGAGCCAGGAGTAGGCCCTGAGCACTAATGACTAAAGCACCCAAACTAGCAGAAACAATATTAAGATTTATAGGTGTTTTTGTCAGAAAAAAATTGGAATTAAGCTGACAGAGTCTGGTTTAATATTTACCTTTATATCTTTCATTTTATATGCAGTTCTGACATTTAAATTTTATGCTTTCTGACTTTTAAAATCTAAAACATTTATGATATTTTAGCAAGTAAATGTTAATAAGAGGATTCAATTTTAGTAATTTTTAACTTTTAAGTTTCTATTTTATGTGTTTTTACAGAAGCATGAGAGATGGATAAAAATCTTTATAGATTTTAAGATCACTATTCTATATTAGATAGAATCATGCAATTATGAAGACATAGAAATAAAACTCTAAGATAAACATAAAAATCTACCAAAATGTTATCATCATCAACATGAATAATTGTTATGTAAAAAAAAACTTTAATAGGTGATCTAAATTAATCCTGAAATCAAACCATATATAAAAATAATTGAACTTTTTGGGGGAATATCAAAGGGAAGTTTGGTGTCATACTCAGTGGTACTCAGGGCTTACTCCTGGCTTTGTACTTGGTGGTCATCCTAGTAGTAATTAGGAACATAAGAGGTATCAGGGATTGAATCAGAGTTTACCACTTGCAACTTAATTATCATAACCCCTCAATAATCCTTTTATACTAAAAGATTGTCATATTTAATGAGTTATGGATATCTTAATAATTACAAAAGTGACTAGAATTTTCACATTTTGTTCTTTGATCTGTTTCTACTTTCATAATTGTGAAAAATAAAGTAACTTAAATGTATTTTCTTAGCTATTTTAAGATGAACTTGAAGTATCTTGGATATTTTAATATGTGTCTTAAATAGTGTCATATTTTTTTATTTTTGTTCCAACCAAACATTGGAATATTTTCAAATGGCAAAACTGAAGCTACACTTATTAAACATTTCCTATATTTTTCTTCCATCAACCTCTGGCAACTTCAAATTTACATACCTGAAAATCTCATAAAAGTGGATTTAAATAGCCTTTGAAGTTTTGTTTGAAATTTATTAGAAATAGTGATAACTTAATATTTGACCATCTATTCATTGAAATGTTATGTTAATCCCATTGTATTTACCCAGTGACATAGGTTTAATACTCACCTATGAGAAAAATAAATCTAAACAAACAAACAATAGATAATAAAGTCCTGAGTACAGTTGGATCCCATTTCTATGCCCAGGGTTTTTATTTTCAGACACCTAACTAACATCTAATACATTTAATATTTTAGAGGTCTTTAGTCATCTATCTTTAATGCAAATCAGAGTAAAATTTTTGTAGTTATATCTACTTCTTTCTTTGAATTTTGCAATCCTTTTTTATACGTTATATCATACTATACACCATATTTCAGTACATTATTCTGCCTCAACTTCCATCAGATCCATGCTCCACAAACCCACAAAATAACTGCGCCCTTCATGTTTTCTTTTTTTGTGAAAGAAATCAGAAATCAGATTTTTGATTAATTGTTTCGAAAATGACAAAATTACTTAAAGACTAGTGAAAAGTATATTAATTTTATAGAATACATTAACAAATGTCATTGTATAAGCTTCAGTTGTAGGTTTAACACCCAATGATTTGATCAGTGAACTCTTCGCCTCAGTAAGTCAAGTTAACATCCACCTCCATACAGGTGCAGAACTTTGGCTATTATGTAGAGAAATTTTAAAATATACTCCCAATAGCTTTCTAATTCAATCTATTTTTCTTAGTCTGACTACAGTCAGCAAGTTGTTCATTACATTCTATTTATGCTACTATAATTAGAAGCATGCGACTTTTGACTACCACTACCATTGAAAGTATAATTTTAAAAACAACACTTACAGTTGTGAAAAGTGAAGTCAGCTACTTCAATCCAGAAACTTGATTTTAGTAACCGAAAGTCACTCCACTACCAATAAAAGCTCTCTTCAAACATGCCTTGCTCTGTGTACCTCACCTGAGCTGCTGCTGCTTACCAAATCACCTGGAACTGACCTACCATTCTCATAGTGTCGTAATTAGGCTGCCCAACCAGAAATCTCCAAGCTCAAGAACTACACTACCCACAATTCAGAGTTTTCATGTGAAACCAAGGGATAAGTACAGTTGCACTGGAGGAAAAGAGTCCAAGAGACAGAAAAGCAAAGTTAAAACTTACTAAGAAACACAAGTCAAAGACTGCTATCTATGGACAACTTGTAAATATGAAGCTATTTCTGTGAAAAAAAAAAAACAGAACTCATTTTATGTTTGGCCAGGATTATAAAGGTGCCCTCAGTTTTGGCAAGAAGTCAAAAAAAATTAGTACAAACATTTGTATGCACTGTGGAACCTGCCCTGCCAGATTTTCCTCCAGTGATTCAGAGCTGAGGAAGCCACACCACCTTGTGAAGCTGGTGAGTGAGGGCTTCCCATAGTAGTAGGTGCCTCCCTGTGCCTCATGTTAGTAACTGTGATTCTCAAAAGTGCCACAGCTATTGTGGAAACCTTTGTGAGCAACTTGGAACTCTTAAATATACTTAGATTTTTCTTTCTTTGTTCTCACTTTGTGTTGTCAGTATATGTATTCCAGCATCATTTCTGAGGGTTCAAAAGTTTAAAACAATAATACAATTGGAGAACCTAAAGAAAATATAAAATGTAAGTGGATAAATGAAAGGGTCAACAATTATTTTTTCACTCCTTTGCAACTTCAAGGACTGAGATTGTTAAGAGAGAGAGAGAGAGAGAGAGAGAGAGAGAGAGAGAGAGAGAGAGATGGGAAATGTGTGTTCTCCATTTAATATGTGTATCCTCCATTTAATTTAATTTCCAGAAAATTAAGGTGGACAAATACTGGCTTGGGCTGGCTTTAGAAATTTAATTGGAAGATTCATCTAAAGTAAATGTGTGGCAGAATAATTACAAAGGAGCAATTTCCAAACTCTCTTCCCTTCTTCCTGCATGCAGCCTTCTTAAGGGAAATTGAGGCTTAATGGACTCAAGTTACTACACCCAAAGTGTGTTCTTATTTCCCCACAGATCATACCACAATCCAAATTTAGCGATCCTATTTCCTTAGGTCACACATTTCTCAGTCTTCAGTATTGGACCCTCATTTTCCTTAATGTCTTTTATATTCTTCTCAAAGCAAATTACTTTTCATTTCCTCAAACCCTAGCTTTTTTTGATGTTGTTGGGTTTTTTTTGTTTTGTTTTTGATTTTTTTTTATCACCATGCTATTTCTTCCCCCAGAAAAACTGGAGGCAGTATTGAAGGGTAGAGGTGATGGGATGGGTGTGAAACACTGTATGTCTGAAATTCAATCTTGAGTGATATAACTTAATAACTCAAATGTATAATTTTATAACTCTAATTCTAAATATATTTTACATTTTTTCTCCTTAATATATAGCTCAGATGTTTCATGTGTGAGGCCCTTAATTTTATCCTTGGCATCTCAAAAACAGACAAAGATTTTTTTTTGAAAGTTCTATAAAATTACTCTTCTCCAGTGAATTACCCATTGTCTTCCCTAATCTGAATTACTCTATTTTATCTAATAAGTCCTATGATATGTAACTTTAATATACTTAAGAAGGAAATATACTCTGTTTCATTGGTTTATTGCCGATACACTCAATTTTACCAAAGTAGGATTTGTTTCATTCCACGTTATTAATCTAGATAAATAATCAATGAACAAAATAACTGAACCATTAACTCTTAGCCTACTATATTGTTTTGTATGTAAATATTTTACATACAATAACCTGATCAGTGATTGTGCCCTACCCTAGGGTGTGACCTGGCATTCTGCCCCCACCCTAGAGTAGTACCTGATTCTGCTTCCAGCATTGGGTGGTATCTGATCCCACCATTGGGTGGTACCTGATTCTGGGGGATAAAATCAAGGGTCTGTGGAAGGCGAGAGGCTTTTGGCTGGAACTGATGCTGAGGCTTTGGACTTCAGTCTTGTCCACCGAATAAAGCTAATATTTCCACACGCCTGACTGTCTGTGAGCTGTTTACCCGCCGTTTCACCTCAGAACTGTCGGCTAGACAGGGTGGCAGACACGTGCTCCGAGCTAAAGGGGAAAGACCTCATCCTCCATCCCTCCATCAGTCAACCTCTTCAGGGGCTGACTTGTAACACTATATTATTTACCTTTTCAGAAGAAACTTGCATTTAAAGTGTTATTGAAATTCCTGGAAAGAACTTAGCTACTGGAATTTCCTAGCAGTCAAGTTAGTGGCCTCTAAAATATTTATTTGCAAAAGGGAATGGTGTTAAATCTATCAATTCAACATTATGCAATACCTGAAATTTCTAAGGACTCAGAATTAATTTCTCACCAGACCTGCCTCATGGTGTGCACTTAGGAGTAGTAGTACAGTGGTAGAGTCTTTGCCTTGCAAGCAGATGACCAAGGACGGATTCGTATTTGATCACCGGCAATCCATATGGTCCCCCAAGCCCAGAGTGATTTCCTGAGCACAGGGCTAGAAGTAACTATTGAGCTCAGCTGGGTGCTGGGTGTGGCTCAACACCACACACACACACACACACACACACACACACACACACACACACACACACACACACACACACAATAGTCTAACAGCTCTTCCGGGACTAGCACCAAGATCTATACTACATCATCAAGAATTGCCCTGCCTCTATGATTTTTAATTGTTAACTTCAATTGTTCTGACTCTACTTCCCTTTAATCTAATCTCCTGATTTTGAAGTTGAAACTTTGCTCTTGGAACTCATATATGTGGTTCTAGGTCACGGATCTCTCCCACCCCTAAAGGGAATTCTCTTAGCAGTTGTAGTTCCTCACACCTCTGTTTCTGTGGGGTTCACCTTGTTCCCACATAGTCTACTGTGTCTAATTGTTGTCGGTCAGGAAGGAGGAAGTGAACCTGCAGGATCCTGTTGACATGCAATGAGATTTTTATAGACCATCAGACATTGCAGATTGAGGAAGACAATCATTGACTAGAAAGTTTCCCCAGCTCTTCTCGTATATTCTAAGAATTGTCATCCTATTAGTTGATTTATGTGACCCAAACCTAAGCTATCTAAAATTTGACCTGGAGTCTATTCTTAACACACAGCTCAGGGTTCTTCCTTTCCCCATTTTCTTCCCTCTTTACTTCTTTTCTTACACTAACTTACACATTTAGTAACTTCACACATTTTTCTCATTTAGTCTGATAGTTTTTGTTTGAAATAATCTAAAATATTGTCATTTTTCTCTTGAAATCATGATCTCAGGCATCAGATTTATTTTACCTAAAACATTAAGTTGAACTTTCAGACTTTAAAAATATAAGAGGAATTTTTAAATATTTAACATAATATCAGGTATGAGACCTCTGTTTTCAACCACATAAACTACATTATTTGCTGTACCCAGTTGGAAGAGCTAATTAGAGACTAACAATATTGCATTCTTTAGTGAAGAAGTCCAATGGGCTTGCAGAGACCATTAGAACAAATAGAACATTCAATGACTTTATGACTCGAGAAATATTATCATCCATTAATAAATATGTTTTGTACAATGTCCCATTGTCCAACAACAAGAAAGGCTAATGATAAAAATCCAGTCCCATGCCAAATTTAAACATAGCATATGACCAAATTTAAACATAGCATATGAACAGCTAAGATCTTGATGGCATTGAATGGGTTTCAGATCCCCTTAATTTTTCCACACTATAAAGTTACATCTGTGTAATTTCCATCTACTCAGGTACCATTATTTAATTCAAACCAGAAAAAAATGCATATAAGAAACACAAAAGGAGCTTAAAAATGAAACACCCCATGTATGTAAGTTAAAGGTGTCTAATATGAGTTTAAATTCACCTTTGCTCCTCTCACTCTATAGTGATAGTAACCAACATGAGTGTTATAATGGCAATAACTTACTGGTTCAGTCAGCCTGTTAGGGAAGGAGGAAAGAAAAGGTGTGTCGATTGATTTATTAAACAAAATTATTTGGGGCTAGGTATGAGGAGCTGGAAACACAAAGAAGCAGGGTGAGAGGACACTCGCTCTCGTGAGCAGAGGCAGCTGTGCATACAATGTTCTGCTTTATATGTGGCTGTTAAAACCATAGAGAGCAGGGGCTAGGATTCTCAATGTTACTCTTGTAGACTGTGGTTTCAAGGGCTTAGCTGAATAAATTAATTCATCCAGTGGCATTATTTTGGCTTCTGTGCTAGCTTCAAAATTTGTGTGCCTGAGTCCCCAGCGCTCCTAGAAATTCTGAGCCTTTGGCATTTGGTATATTCACTTAGGTCAAATTCTTTTGCTATTGTTTGCTGCTAAAATCTGCCCCCCTTGGTGCAACTTTCCCATCACTGTCACCAATATCACCTTTACCTACCCCAGAGCACATGCTCCATCAGCTCAATGACTAGGTCTTATTAATCTCTAAAAATTCAAAAGTATCTACAGCCTAACTGTAAATCCTATGTGCTGTCCTAAATCAACCAGTAAAACAAGGAAGCACTAACATTCATTTTAACTTAAAATTTCTCTGACCACATGGAAGCTGTCAGTCCCTTATTAATGCAGAGGTACTTTTTTGTCCTCTAATGATGCAGTTGTCTTGGGATTATTAGATTTTACCACCACTTTATACCGAATAAGAGTAGAACTAATGACACTACACTCAAATGGGGAAATCAAACATAAAAAAAAAAAAATACAGCTTAACTTGCCCAGAACATTAGTTAATGATTAAAAGGGGATTTTCTTGGCATCCTTTAATGACCTATGTTAAATGTCACTCATATTAGGTCTCTACAGTAAAGAGACATAATAAAAGAGTAACAGGAAACAACCATATTCTTCCCCATATGCTCAATTTTTCCTTCCATGTGATACTATCCTGGGAAGACAAAGACCACATCAGCAAGCTTTTGGTTAGTAGTAACAGAGCAGCATGTTACCCCATAACCAACAACCCCCAGATCTTTTTCTCTGTTCTCTGTAGTGTGCACTAAAACTTAGACTCTGGTGCTGCTATGCACCCACTTTCTGGGTCACTTTGTTCTTGAGTCATGATCACCAATAACTTTCTAAAAATGGTTATCAGTGTAATTCACCAGTTAATTTCAGTGAGTAATTCAAATCATAGTAAAGTGTAAGGACCAAAATTAATGTAGGTCAGATTGATCTTATTTCCCTAGAAGAAAAAGTAATTAGGGTTTCTCTTATGATTTCATATTTTCCTCTATTACATTTGTCTCTTTATTTGGCCCAAAGATGAATTATCCATAAACTCAAAAGTTCACTGCTCCTCCTTTTGGTTGTTGCTTTTTTAAATAACACAGAAAGCAAAGTGTGTTAACTTGTAGCATAAACATAAGAATGTTTTTTTTTTACTCATCAAAATCAGAGGCCACTATGCAGTGTCCCATGGAATACCGAAGGACTACTTGGCTCATAACCACAGCCTAAACTTTCACATTAAGATCATTTCTGGAAGATGTTTAAAAAGAGAAAAGAAGTTTCAAATAAAAAAATAAAAGATCATTTCTGGGAAAAAAAACTTCAGTTGTATTTACATTAACTTCCCTGTGAGGTACAGAATTGTCCAGAAAATTTCCAATGTGTTTTTATCTCTGTGTGTTAAAATTATGTAGGATTAGGTTTCCTGGTTAGAATAGAGATGTGTGCATTCCATTAATAATCTTTCAGTTATGTTATAAATAATCTCATATGCCAATAATCATATAAATAATACCATCTATTTTAGGGGGTAATATTTAAGTTTGTTGTATGGCAAGCATATGTGGTCTTTAAATGGAATATAAAATTTTATTACATTTTCCTATAAAGTTTACTTGTTAAAAGTCAAGCAAAAGAAATGGCAGAAATTCCTAAATCACCTGTTATTTTGGTTTAGAGTGTAGAAACTATATATACATCACTATAAGTATTAAACATAAATACATGTACATGTAAAATGCTAAAAATACATCTTAGTAATATCATTTCAGGTACTGCTATGTCATGGACAGTATTGTTGAAATTTTTCAGGAATAGTTTAATTTTTTGTCAATTTTTAATCTCTGTAATGTGACATATTATTTCATATCCTGGAAAAATTTTTCTTGCCTTTTTATGTTCACAATAAGAATCAAACTACAGTGAATTTTATTCTTTAATTTGGAATTAAAATGTTGAAGTTCATTAGCACAAAGACTTAGCACAAATAAGATACACAATGCTAGTATTCTATGATGTAGAAGAGAACAGCTGACTTACCTACCTGTCCCTACTCTGTAGGCCAACCCATCTTGAATCTTAGAGCACCTATATGTTTGACTACTATTATCCAGTTCATTCTGAGCATATTTGTTTTCAATTCATTCTGTGACAAATCACCCATGCTTAGAGACTTAAACCACATAATTTTTTTTCTTAGAGTTATGAAAGTCAAGAGGCTCACACCAATTTCACTGGGCTAAAGCCAACATGTCCGAAGGACCACATTTCTTCCCAGAGACTCTAAGGGAGATTCCTTTTTCTTGTTGTTTTCAACTGCTCTGGTCAACCACGTTCCTGCTCTCGGATCCCTTTCTTCCTTTCTGATAGATAGATGTCACAGCATTAACATAATCGGAATTTTAATATTTCTAGAGGAAGTCAGTCAGAAGACCAGCTAGGATGTTCATACCCTTAGAGTGAGTAGATGATCAAAAATTCCTGAGGAAATATTACCAGCAGGTCCACTGAGAAGTTTTTCCCCTCAAGTGTGGATGGCTGGAAGATTCCTAAGAGATCTCTCACCTAACAGGCTGACTGAGTCTTCTCTCTCTCTCTCTCTCTCTGCATAATTGAATAAGATGTTCTGTTAATGAAACTGACATTCTGCTTCCTTTACAAAAACCAATTGATATATAGATAGATGATAGATTGATAGATAGATAGATAGATAGATAGATAGACTCCTTTCTGCTGTGTATATACTAAAACCTTTCTCATCCCAACATAAAGAATTTTACAGACAATATAGACCTGATTAAGTTTATTTTTACCTGAATACTCAGCATCAAAATTTTTTTCTTCTCTTTTTGTCTTTGAACCCCATAGCAGGATTGCTTTGTTTCAGTGACTTCCCAGAGTAACTTTAAATACCTGCTAACTTACACTCCAAAAATATTTAGCCAGGATAGCACTGGGTTATTGAATTTACTAGTATAATTCTATGCCTCTTTCATATAAGTTTTATCTCTTTCAAAACCAGAACTTAGGAAGTTAATCTTAACCCCTAAACTAGAAATCTGTTCCCTTACGTAAAGGAAATCTGTTATAGGAAACTTACTAATCTCTTTATTTACATCAGTATGACACCTAGGATCAGGCCAGAGAGGAACTACTTTGAAATGTAAAATTTTACCTTCCGTTTATCCTCTGGGCTCCTAACTGAACTATATTTTATTCTAAGGTTACAAACCACCTAGAGCCATGTGCATTGTTTAAAAGATTAAGCAATGTACACTGATAAGTTTCTGTACTTGTAAAGAAACAAAATATGAGCATTCCTCTCATAATATGACTGTCCCTTCACTCCTTTAAATACTTGGAGATAAGCTTGGAGATAAAAGTTGTAACACACTTGCCAGAATGTATTTCCCCGTACAGTCATTGTGTGGTCTCATTTCTTCATATTTCATATTTCGCCAGTTCATGATACCCACTCCCCTGAGGCAGGATTAATCAAAACCCTGCCTGCACTACCGGACTAAAGCAGTTGGCAGCAAACAGAAGTCTTTGTAATTTCTGAAGTCTCATCTTTCTGATATTCTTCTACAAACACATTTCTTGCTTCTATTGCCTGACCTCCAAACCTCATGACAGCTTGGAAAGTTTCTCTTTCTTGACTATATTGGGCCCAGTCGAGTATCCCAAAATAATGTCCCTCTTCTAAAGTACAGATCCATCGCTGTGTCTGAATTTTCTTTTCTTGAACATCATTAGATCACACTAACATCCTCAAGAAGAGGGTGAGAGCACCTTGAAGAAACAGTTATACTGGCTCTCATATCAAACTCCAGACCCCAAATAGTGCCTTCCACCATAGCTGCCACCTATAATTTCATATGAGAGTCCCCTGATTTACTTCTAAAAGTGGGCTGTTCTCAAGAATGCATAAATCAACGTAATAAAATGAGAAATGCTAACATAGAAATACATCTTAGAGGAGATCTCAAAGCAACAAGTCACTACCCAATATTTTAGTAGGGGTTATCATAAGAAATGACTAGTGAAATAAGAATATGGTCAGTGCTGAAATGACTAAGAGTTTTCTTTCACTAAGAACTCCCACACCCACATGAAAAGGGAGTACCATAGACTTTTTCAAATGGTATGCTTGACCTGCTAGTGTGTCATCGATCAATTAGTCTGGGTTTTACAGGAAAACAGATTAAATAGAAAGAGAATATAGCAGAATGGATAGAATCCAGCAAAACAAAACAAAACAAAAAGATAAATGAAATTGTTTAGACCAGGTTCTTACAAACAAAAATGCCTCTCAGCAAGGCCAAAGAAACAGGTGTATGGTGGTTGCCTTGCACTCAACTAACTTCATAATGGAAGAATACAGGAGTACTCAAGTTCAGAAGCATTTGATACCCATTTTTCAGGGAAAGGCAACTTAGAATCGTTCACACAATAGTTTCTGAAGGCCCCTTATATTCCAAGGATCATCCTATGGATTGGGATATTTTTAGTGTAGAAAGCAGACACAAACCAAATTTTGAAAGAGTTCACATTCCAGTACCTAGTATCTTAAAGTGTGGAGCACCTACCCTTATGTGGGGTCACATCACTTTTTAATTTTTGTTTTAAAAATAAATTTTTGTATGAATTAAAACAATCAAATATTTTGCTGTATGCCTACGTTCTATTGATATATATGGTGTCTTGTAAAAATTTCTCAGGTGAAGTCCTGAGAGATTGCTTAGCAGGATGAATACATGCCTCTATTTGCAGGGAGATTGATTTGATTCCAGGCACCATATATGGTGTCTTCTCTCCAAAATATCTAGCAGTACCAGTACCAGGGGCTGCTCTGAGAACAGGGTAGAAGTACTATCCTAACTACACCTAACACTGCTAGGTGTATCCCCCCAAAAATAGTATCTCAGATAAAAAGGAGATGTAAGTCAAAAAAATTTTAGGAAAATATGTTCTAGTGTACTAAGAATGTATACTAAAATGTATATTGAGCTCCATTCTAAAGGTATAGTTCTTTCTGATTGCTCAAATGCAACAATGATTTCCTTGGCTCCATCAGTCTGTGTTCTGTTATTTCAATGTACTCTGATCATTTCATTTCTTGAAACATGAGTTTAGCCAATGGACCTCAAACACAAAGATTTTTGTATTAGAGTTTAGAATAGAATAGATCTAGTAATGGCCCTAAAAATCAGAAGTCTCCTTCTGAAGATGGTTGGGTCAGAACATTTCTTGCAGATGACATTAGAACAAAGAATTAATCAGTTAAATGAAATAAAGCAAAAAATTCAATGTTAGTTCCAGTTTCTCCATTTCAGGACATTCATTATTCATTTACTTATTTACTGCTTTATCTGCTCCAATAAATGACCTTCTTTATATAAGGAACCAAGAATTTATAAGTAACATTTGCCCCTAACTCTTATGAGCAGTTATGATAATTCCTGCCTATCAAGTAAACTACCTCAATTATTTCATATTTTATTTTATATTCTGTCTCTCCCTCTGGTATACATATAATACTACCTATTAAACACTCATCCTCAAGTGGGCCTCAAGCCACACTCATTTTATAAAAATGATAAACTTACATATCTTTCTCAAGAAACCACAATAATATCTTCCTCCTGTAGAGATATACTTCTTGTTTAGGTACCTCTCAAGATTCCCTCATTTTATAAAAATAATAAACTTCTACATCTCAGGAAACAAATAATATTTATTTTTATCACTGATAATTTGGGTGAAATATCTTTCTTTATAATTGCTCTCATTTACTAATTGTCTTTTTAGTTTTTAATCCTGGTTGAATCTCCATCAAGCTCTCTTTGGGGCTGCCACCTCAAATCCGATGCCATTGGACATTTTCTATTATTCTTGGAGTAAGAGTGCTCATTGTCAGCTTCCTACTAATGAATGTGGACTGTGTCCAAAATTAATACATATTCTTTCTGCTCATAACTCTTCAGTCATATGGCCCACCCACCCACAATGAGACAGGAAGCAAATCTTACCCATGTATATATGAATTGCTGAAAAATATTAAAGAGTTGGATAAAATTCCTGCAGTAAATTTCATCAATGTCTTCTTCAAATTTAGGCTCCCTTGTTAGCAGAGAACCCATTCTCTCTTTCCTCTCCCTCTCTCCCACTCTTCCTCTTTCCCTCTTTCTCTCCCTCATTTCTTCCCTCCTTCCCTTTCTCCCTCTCTTCTTCCCTCTGTCTCTCTTCCTCTTTCTCTTTCCTTCTCTGTCTCTGTCACTCCCTCTATTCTCTCTCTCTCTCTCTCTCTCTCTCTCTCTCTCTCTCTCTCTCTCTCTCTCTCTCTCTCACACACACACACACACACACACACACACACACACACACACACTGATTATCCGCTTCAGAAACTCTTTTATTCTTTTCCTATCCTTGGAGTCTCAAAATCTACTATTCAGCTTGTCCTAAATATCATCTCTTTTCCTGGGAGAATCTCATCTTTATTACCACTTCTATTATGGTATATTCAAAAATTATTTTAAGATTATTTCAGAATCCTCTTGTGTCAAAACACTTCTACCTGTGCATCTCAATTCAAAATTTAATCCAAAGGTTAACTTCAATGGCTTACTTTTGTATATTTCCTATCTCTTCAAAGTAAAGTTAATATTTAGAATAAAATTCCTAGAAAAGAATCCCTGCTTATCTCACTTTCCATACAGGATCAGTGCTGATTCACATAAGGAGTACCACCTAAACATATTCATTTGTATACATTATTAATATTTTATAGAAGTTCACTGTCACTAATCTAGTCCAATCTAAACACAACCTTTGCTCAGAATTAAATAGTTGTCCTATTGTCCTTTCCTTATTAATTTTCTACACTTTAAATTCATTCTTTACATGGAAAAAGGAATATTTATTTTAAATTTTTAGCTATAAAACTGCCACCTTAAATTCTTAAATTGCTTCTTCTTGCTGTTAGTGGAAGTTCTAAAAGCCTTATTTGACCAATGAGTTCTGGAGTCTTTTCTATATTTATTACTATAATTAATTGATTTTCTCTAGTGCAAACTTCTTTAGTTCTTGAATTATTCAAGTATTTTTCCACCAAAGAGTATTTGCATTTCTTCAAATTAGAATATTTTCCTTTTTCTATTCCTTTGAATCTTGCCTATGTAAGATAAATCTTTGTTTAGAGAATTTTTGAATGTTTTTAGTATCATAATTGCTTTTTTTGATCATTCCTATGTTTATTGTTTAGTTAAGTTCCATAAAGTCAGAGTTTGTATTTGTTTCTTTATTACTTTTTCCAAAGCTGCTATGACCAAGCCTGCAGCTTTGATTAATCATAGCTGCTAAAGATCATTTGAAAACATGACTAAATACCAAGTATTAGAATTCTTTTATGTAATATTTTTTTGTATTAACAAGATTCTTAATTGTTTAAAGTTGATCAAAATAATAGATAGGTAAATGTCTTTTTACTAGGGAAATTGATACATTGTTGTTTACTTAAGGATTAAAATCTTTAAAAATTTTTGTCTATGAAATTATTAGTGACAATATAATTAAAATAAGTATTGTCATTCATTATTTCCCCAAATTATAGAAGATGTAAATTTCATTACATGATACTTAGGAGAGAAACTAGTCACATCCAGATGACAGCTACTGGAAAAAATATTTAACTGGAACTCTGTCAACTCCTCACTCTGTCAACTCCCCCTCAATTTCATTGCAGAAGAAAATTATAAAATTTCAAAACCAGAGTTTAAAGTCAAGTGATTCTTAATAAATAAGTACAAATCTAGCGATTTTACTGAATTTTTGGGAAATGAAATTAACTAATCCCAAACACAAATAATTAAAGCAGTGCTTCATCCAACATTCCAATCTGATCACTTATTCATTTTAAGATGATATCACCAATACAAAGGGAGTATTTATTTAAATTTGGAGCTATATTAACTTTCTGGAGTAACTAAGGTTAGCTGTTGATATTTGATTATTGATGTTGTCCAGTAAAATATTTCTTCTTACTTAAATGATAAAATTTATACTTGGAATTAGGTAATAAATTTATTAATTATTTACTAAGTAGCGGAAAGTTTATAAAATTCAAATATATTTTAAATCCATGTGTAATCATGGGACTTCTTTTTTTTTTTTTTTTTGGCACCCATCAATGCTTAAGGTTCATTTCTATATCCTTACAAAAGGATCACCCCTGCTGTTGCTTGGGGAAATTTATGGGGTGCCTAGGATCAAACACAGGTTTATCACATGCCAGGCAACTGTGTAACTCCTTTATTATCTCTCTGGCCTTAAATTAGATTTTTTAATATCAAAAATTCCCAAAGTAATTTCAATATCTTTAAGAAAATTAAAATATCAAACATATTGTGATAAAACTATATATTATTATCTTTCTTTTTTCTGTATAATTAAATTATTTTAATTTCTTATCATTTTCATTTAAGACAAAAACTAGTAAATTTTGGTTCTTTTGAATTATGAATATTTGTTGTTATAAGAAAGCGTTAATAAAAATACTGTCAAATTCTTCTATAATTAGCAATAAACACACTTATAAAAACAAGAGTAGAGAATTATTGATTGAAATTTGCGATTCAAAAGGACTACTATTGTGAAAGGACGTATTTGTGCCATGCAAAATTTGGCTGACTATTTTCATTGAGAACTGTAGTAATTCAGAGCCACATGCAACTTAATTTCTTAGGAGACTTTCATTTTTCTTAAGAACTTTAATTTTTCTTACTTATCTTAAATTTTGTGTTGAAACTTCAGTATTCACCTCTCATACTTTCTCTTTTTAAGCCTACAACTGATCTATTTTACTTATTTGCACTACAGAAAACATTGAATTAGCTGATAACAAACAGACTCAAAAGACTTTAGTGATGATTAAGGAGATGAATCAAGTTGGACCTGGATTTCTCACTCTTTCTATTATTCCTCCCTTCTTTTCTCACTTCTTTCCCCCTTCCCTCACTTCCTCTCTCCCTTTCTTCCTTCTCTCCTTCATTCTTTTTCATCCTTCCTTTCCTTCCTTTCTTCCTGCCTTTTTTCTTCCTTCCTTTTAGCCTTCCTTCTTTGCTCCCTCCTTCCCTCCTTTCACCCTTAATCCCTCCCTCTCTTCCATTTCCTTCTCTTCTTTCCTTCTGTTTTCTGTTTTTCAAGCAGTGCTTGTTTATGACATCTGACCAACCAGTTACATCGTTAACGCTACAGCTTGTAATGCATCTCTACCCAGACTCATTAGTGCCACAGATCACCAGTGCCACCCCAATAATACCTGGAGGGTCACTTAGCGCAGAGGTTAAGCTCAGCTCTTGTACATACAAAGTTTGAACCCCTGACTCCTAAGCCATATCACTAGCTCCAATTTGTCTTTTTTGACCTTGATGACTTCTGGTATCATTTTCTTTCTAGAATCTCCAATGTTCTGACACTCTAGAAAACATTGGCCATTCTTTTTAAATAAGTGCTTTATATAAAGTTAAAATTAGCTACATATTAAAAGTAAAAATCAGTGTTTTGTTTTTGAGTTCATTGATATCCTACAGTGTTCTCCTCTAGCAGAGTTGAAGAGACTCTGTGTAATGTGCAGAATTTGAACTGGACTTGGCAGAATGAAAAGAGAGTGTTTTAACTCCTATACTACCTATCTAACCCAGCTTTTAAATTTTTTAATTAAAAACACTTAATAGAAATACTTTAAGATTTCAAAGAAGAAATTAAATAGAGAAAAGTCCCGTTCGTACTTACTGATTGGTGAATGAAAATAAGTCCTAAAATATGCAAGAGCTCTGGGACTCATTTGGGTATAGGTGCTTGTATTTTCAAAAGGTAAACCACATAATATAAAAGAACTCTTTGGAGCAATTTAATGGTTTTATGAGGATAGTTTGTGGTGTTACCACAAAATTTCTTTTTATATTCATATTGCTGATATTGATCTGCATTTTTGTCTCCCTTGTAGCCAACATTACCAACATTCAGAAACTGGGGTATTAGAGAAATACTTAAGTTTGAAGACTTTGTCTAAAGAATATTTCTACATACATGTTTTTGTGTGGGTGGGCATAAAGGTGAGGATGGCTGAAGTCTTGGAGGATTTACAGTTCACTAAGCATAGTAATAATTTTTAACAACTAAGGTATGTAGGAAGGTATATTTCTGTTAATTCTATCATGTGACTCTTCCAAGAGAATAAATAAATTCAACCTTTCCTTTAGACTAAATGAGTCACTGGTAGAAAGAGTAAATTTCTGTAATTGCCTCTACTTTTTTTTCTGCTGAGTCGAAACTAATTTTGAAGCATTTTATGAGCTCTAGAAGAAAAAATTACTTAAAAACCTTAAAAGAAAAATGTCATCAACTTATTTGTATTTAGTAACTTCTACTGCAATTTTTATGCCTTAAAATTTTAAGGACTTTCTAGATTATTCTAGTAATATAGATTGTTTTGATTATTGTTTCTTTTAGAATCTGTGTTCTCATTAAAAAAAAATGAAGGGGCCAGAGTGATACTACAGCGGGAGGGCACTTACCTTGCACACAGCTGAACCAGGACTGACCTGAGTTCCATTTTCAGAGTCCCCGTAGGGTCTCCTGAGCTACGAGTGATTTCTGAGTGCATAGCCAGAAGTAAACCCCAAGTGTCACTGGGTGTGGCCCAAAAGCAAAACAACAAACAATAAATCAATTTAACAGTTGACATGAACTCTAAAAATTGCATGTACTTTATCTCCTAGACTGATAAATGCTATAATTGAAATAATAATATGTATCATACATCCTGCTTGTTTGTTATTTATCTTCCTGAATATAGTGGTCAAATACAGGCCAGGTGAAATGAAGGGCTTAAATGTCTACCTGGATTCTAAAGTTAATACTTACCCTTAAACAGACTTTTGTTTATAGTAGGCATTAAATAAGATACTAAACCTAATGTAGCAAGTACGTACTGGCAATTTAATACACAGAACAACTTTTTAATCTAAGTATTACTAGTTGTCACAATTGGATACACCTAAGACTATGGAGCATACATATTAATTAATTTTACAGTCATAAAATAAGCAATAAATGAAACATATCTGGCTCCAGACTACCTTCATTTAAATTCAACATTTTACTGGAAATAGAATTTTTGTTAAATAAATGGAACAGTATCTTCAACAACTTCAACAACTTGACAACTAAACCATCTCAACATTTAGAATACAACTCTAAGTTCATTTTATTTTTATTTTTACTTTTATTTTTATATAATAAAATGATCAAAATATTAGAAAAATAAAATAAAATTGACTCCTATTTGAACATGCCTGGGTCATATTACACAGTGAGAGGCATAGGAATTACTTACTAAGTTTCATGCTTTGCTTCATTCTCTCCTCAAATAAGTATCACAAACTCATTTATACTTTAGGTAATCTGTGGAAAATAAAATAGCCAATTGAAAAGTCAACACATGGAATTTTCCCTTTTCTAGATTAAACGCTAAGGAAGCATCTAGATCTATATCTAATCTAAGAAGCAAAACACACTTTGGAAATTATGTTCTGATTAATTCATTCACTTTTAGTTGCATTTTTATTTTCTCTAGTCAGAAATAGAAAGAAGAAAGAAAGAAAGAAAGAAAGAAAGAAAGAAAGAAAGAAGAAAGAAAGAAAGTAAGTAAGAAAGAAAGAAAGAAAGAAAGAAAGAAAGAAAGAAAGAAAGAAAGAAAGAAAGAAAGAAGGAAAGAGAAAGAAGGAAGGAAGAAAGGAAAGGAGAAAAAGAAAGAAGAAAGAAAGAAAGAAAGAAAGAAAGAAGATAGAAAGAAGGAAAGAAGGAAGGAAGGAAAGAAAGAAGGAAGGAAGGAAGGAAGGAAGGAAGGAAGGAACAGTTCTTCTGAACATGGTATCTTTTGCCTATTCCTTACTGCCAGAGACTTGACAGCGCTTCTTCTCACAAATCTGAACCACCTTTGGCTTTGGAGAGGAAGCAGTTGAGACCCTCAGTATGGCTTGAAGATGATCATCATTGTCTAGACCTGTACATTGACTTATTGAAGTTCAATGTGGAGAATAACTTTTCACACAAATATGTGCTCCCAAAAAGGCACATGGTGCGCTTGAACATTCAGGAAAGCTCAGGGAAGCTGGGGGGCAATTCTCTCAAAAATTGTCCATTCATATCTGCTTTTCCACTAATCTCCCTGAACTTGGCTTTGAGATCAGAGTTTCATTGCAGGTCAATGAACTCCATTTGAAGCACAGGAGGATCATCCTTCACATCAGAGGAAAAGGGGTTCACAAAATTTGGAAAGTGGCTCTGTGCTTTTTGAAGTCTGCAAATCTGTGATCAAATTCCTTCTGTAGCTTAAAAATAGCATCAACATATTTCTCACCACGGAATGGTATGCCTGAATCCATAAGTTCCTTGCATGCTGGGAAATAGCAAAGGTTTGTCTGAAAGAGCTGGGATTTCCATAACACAAGTTTTGTGGAGAATGCTCTCACGTTGTCATAGGCAGCACTGATAAGCTGCCCTGGGCCTTGTAACATCTTGTTTAGTACATTCAGCTTATGTGTAATGTCAACAAGAAAAGCTAAGTCCATGAGCCTTTTGTGATCACTCAACTCAGAAACAGCATTCCCACCCTTCTCCATGAAGGCTTTTACTTCTTCTCTCAACTCAAAAAATCTTTTCAGGACATTTCCCCTGCTGAGCAAATGTACCTCGTACCTCGGTGAAATAAAGCACATCTCCATATTCTGACTCCATTTCCTCTAAAAAAGAACGGAACCTCCTGTGCTTCAAGCCCCTAGATCTGATTTGGTTGATGCATTTCACAACAATAGACATCACATTGTCACATGGCAGGCGTTTACTGCAAAGGGCCTGCTGATGATAATGCAGTGAAGAAAATGGCCTTCTCTACACCCTCCACTTCAAGGTTCTTTTGAACAAGTGCCACCAGTCCATTTTTCCTCCCTGTCAACGATGATGCTCCATCGGTTATTATTCCAACAAACCTCTTCCATGGCAAACCTTCATTCTCAATGGCATCACACAGATGCCAAAATAGCTCATAAGCGGTGGTCTGGCCATGCATTGGAATTATTGTGAGCAGCTCCTTTGTAAATTCAAAATTGCAATCAACACCAGGGACATAAATCATGAGCTGCACAGTGTCTGTTATATCTGTACCCTTGTCAAGAGCAACTGAGTTTGCATCAAAACATTTGGCTTTCTCACACAGTTGATGATAAATGTCACTTGACATGCCAGAAATGCGTTCTGCCACAGTGTTGGCAGAAAGGCTGATTTTGCTAAACTGACCTTTCTTTTCCAGACAGATAATACTTGCAGCCTGTAACATGCATTTTTTTTAACAAATTCTCCTTCTGTGAATGGTTTCCCTGCCTTAGCAATCATCACACTAACCATGTAACTAGCTTTGACTGATGCAACATTCTCTTTGGTTGCTTTCTTGAAGAAATCTGTTGCCTCATTAGACATGCTTTAAGACTGGCAACCCGCTTGCCTCTCCCATTTCCTTGATATTTTGCACATTCCTCAGCATGTATAGTAGAATAATGGCATTTCAAGTTGTGTTCCTTGTGCACTGCAACTTTCTCTGAGCAAATAAGACATGTGGAGATGCCCCTGTGCTCAACAAAGAAATACTGTGTCTCCCACTTTCCCTGAAATTGTCTGTGCTCGTCATCAATCTTTCTCTTCACAGCAGGCTTTGATGAAGTCATGATGAAGGTATGGCAAAATCTAATTTTGTAATAAACTTCTCTCCCTTAGGCCTCTGATAATGCAAGGGACAGCAGGCAGGAGTAGCGGAAATAACGTCTGCACTAGGCGCAAAGTATTTGTGATTATTCACTTACTGAATATTCGCAATAAAAAATCTCATTAGTAAGAAAAAATCGCAAAAAATCACATTAAACATTTGCAGACTCCAAACGAAAATGCTCGGGGTATGTGAATGTTTAATGCAATTTTTTCTTACTAATGCGGTTTTATTGCGATTCTTCGGTAAGCAAATAATTGCGAATACTGCGATATTTGAAGGCCAGCTGCGGGCCACAAAATGTTGTATGGAGGGCCCAAACAGCCCGCGGGCCACGAGTTCGAGACCCCTGCTCTAATGTGTCCTGGTGTGTTTAGCCTACACGTTTTTCTATATACCTTATGGTTTCCGGTGTGATACCAAGGTCTTTAATCCATTTGCATTTGACCTTTGTGCATGGCGTTAGATGAAGGTCTGATTTGCTTATTTGCAAGTGGCTGACCAATTGTACAAACACCAGCTATTGAAGAGGTCTTCCTTGCTCCATTTTGCATTTATTGCCCCTTTATTAAAAATTAATTCATTGTAACTCTGGGGCAAATTCTCTGAATATTCAAGTCTATTTCTCTGATGTAAAGGTCTGTCTTTATTCCAGTACTATGCTGTTTTAATGACTATAGCTTTGTAATACAATTTAAAGTTGAGTAAAGCGATGCCTCCCATATTCCTTTTCCCAAGGTTTTGTCTAGCTATTCATGGGTGTTTATTTTTACAACTGAATTCATGAGTGTGTGATCCAGTTCTTTGAAGAATGACTTGGATATCTTTAGAGAGATTGCATTAAATCTGTTCAATGCTTTGGGGAGTATTGCCATTTAATTATGTTAATCTTACCAATCAATGAGCAGGGTATGTGTCTCCATTTCTGTGTGTCCTCTTTTATTTCTTTAAGAAGGATTTTGTAGTTTTCTTTGTATAGGTTCTTCACCTCTTTAGTTAAGTTGACTCTAAGGTATCTAAATTTGGGTGGCACTAATGTGAATGAGATATCTTTTTTGATATCCATTTCTCCTCTATCATTAATTGTTTTGCATGTTAATTTTGTAGCCTGCTACTTTGTTATATGAATTTGTTTCTAGAAGTTTTTGTCTTCTTTTGCTTGTCTAGTCCAGCCTTTATGGAAAACAATAGGAAGATTCCTCAAAAAAATGAAAATTGAACTCCCATATGATCAAGCTATACCACTCCTAAGGATATACCTTGAGAAAAAAAAGTACAATTCAAAAATTTCTTCCTCACACCTATATTCATTGCAATGCTATTTACAATAGTCAAACTCTGGAAACAACCATTATTCATGTCTAGTAGAGTTTTCCATTGCAGTCAATACAGTTGAAGGAGGCAGATGGAAACTTGGCTTACATGATAACTTGGTATTTACAAATTGTATCATTGCAAAAAGTCTTAAAATGTATTTTTAGTGTATATAAGTAGTCAACTTCATCTATCAAGAAATAACATTCTTTATTTCTAGATTTGTATTTCCAACATTTTCTGGAAAAATTTTACCTAAGTGCTCTTTGGAAAACTCAAATAACTTATAAAATTTATCTCCTTTGTCAAAACTTGTGTATTCCTCTGATGTGGGATAGGTAGGGTACTTGTCTTGCATTCAAATGATGCATATTCAATATCCAGTACTCCCATATTGTAGCCCTGTACTTCCAGGAGTGTCCGTCCCTAAGCACTTTCAAGTGTGCCTCAAAAATACAAATGTAATCATATGTATTCTCCTTTTCCTGCGTTTAGAAAATTATATCATAATTCCTGCTGCTTTCTGATTTTTAGTATTGATTCCTATCTCTCACTACACATGCAAAGAAGGTGCAAGGTCTTTTTCATACTGTCACCAGAATATTCATTATACATTTTCCAGTCTTCTTCTGGAAGACTGTAGCAATTCTGGCTACACCCATATTCTTGCAAGTCATTTATATATGTTACATTTTTCCATAGAACCTACATTGTGATATTTTTTCCAAGATAATCTTTGAAAGCTTATGTCCACTGAAAGAACAAAGTCAAATTTCCTTAGTATGAGTTCCAGGGATCTTCCCACCCAGAATCATGTTTCATCTCCCAATTTACTTATACCACTCTTCCAAGTACTTTTACTTCAGAGGTAAATGATAATTCTTTACATCCAAGTTAACATTCATTCATACAGCTTTCACTTCATTCATTTTGCTCTTTCTACCTTTATTAAACACTTCTACTTATTACTTGTAAAATCTCTCAATCTTTCAAAAAGTCTCTTTCTATGGTAAATCTACCTAATTCATTTTCTGGTATGAGGAATATAATCTATATCTTGTGCATTGAAAATGCAGGAGATATCCATTACCATATAGATAAAATATTTTATTATAAAATATTTTAATTGAACTCATTTTTAACAATTATAAAAGTCATGTCTTTTTTCCTATTATCTCTAGACATTAGTATGTGCAGCAACATTGACTTACTAAGATTTTCTTGGGGAATATAATGTCTAGGAAGCAAAATTGAAGAAGAAAGTGAAGTAAGGGGAAAAAAGGAGTGAGGTAAGTTACAGGTAATTTGTTACTGCACAATCCACAAGAACCAATATCTCAGATCAGGTCATCAAACAAAGTTGAATAAATTATCTATTTTACCTTTCTTTAATTAATTAAGTTACCATAGAAGGCATTGCTTCCCATATTTTCAACATATGTTGCCAAATCCCTTACTATCTTCCAAGAAATGCTTCTTTGCCTGGATGCAGTTAGATTAGACTAGACGCTGCAATTGAGCTTTCCTCAAGGGAGGCTGTGACACTTAGTTTTGCTCATATATGCGATGGTAGTGATGGGAATGATGATGATGATGATGATAACAATAGAAGGGCTATGTAGACAGGCCATATCCAGCAAATCGAGGTGGTAAATAACATGTGTGTACTTTAGCACATGCCTCTCTGTACAATGGTGCATTGAAAGGTTAATTTGAAAGAAGGCTTCTTGTTTGAGAACAGCATGGCCATTATCTTCGTCATTATCAAGTTAGACATATGATAAATTTAGCTTATTTACATTTCATTTGTGAGTTCCCTGACAAAGAAGGAGCACCTATAAGGCTCAAGTAAGTGTCACAAACTTTATGAAGCCTGTTCATTTTCACATTTTGTTTGTTTGATTGTTTGGGGGACACACTGATCAATGTTCAAGTTGTTCCTAGATCAACACTCAAGAAATTCTCCTAGTGGTGCTCAGGGGATGATACAGAAATCTGAAGGTCAAACCTGGTTCACTGCCTGCAAGGTAATAGCCCTGCCAACTAAAGTATCTTTCTAGACCCACGTTTTCACATTTTGCTTGATCCCTTTACGACTTTGGAATGCAGGTAATTCTGATATCTCCAGTCAGTAGGTGAGAAAACTGAGTGAGTTGTTGCTCATGTAAGGTCACATTGTTAGAACGATAGAATTAAGGTATCATTCTGGTTGCCTGAAACAGTCTGCTTTCTTATTTGTGTTATACATCAGTTTCAAATAGTCCCCAATACTCAAATGCAGCTTATCTGAAGAAGAGAGACTAAAGATAGAGATGAGCAATGTTTGCATTATTCCTTACTTTAAAGATACTCAAACACTCTAGCAATCTCCACTACCCTGTCTCCACTACCATACTATCAGAGTTAGCCCCAAGATCATTGTTAGATGAAGACACATTGATAGTCATTATAACTCATCACTACATATTTCAACTATTTTAAATTTCAAGATTAAACTTTCAACTATATTTTTATGCCCACCTGCAAATCTATTGTTGGGTCAACACATATGTCACTCATATTAATGTATTACTGCAGATCTCAACTGTTATCTCATTTCCAAATTTACTGCTATAGATTTCAATCAGTTTTCAATCCCAGAAAAAAAGTCATATTAAAGCTGTTTCTTTGGAAATTAATTATTTTGAAGTGCCAGTGAATTGAATTGCCCTTGCATGCTCACAAGGAGCTGTTTAATGCTTTTTGAATGGATGACATAAGACACTGTGCTGTACTATGAATGAGTTTTGTGTGTATGACTGACTGACATTAGTGATTCAATATTGCCTATCCACGTTTTTGTCATTCTCTTTACATTATTGCTGCGATGACGCCTCCATATAATCCTCTGCCTTGACTGCAGGTGAGGTGAGAAAAGTGGATTTTAATGCTCACTAAGTATTTAACCATCTAGGACTTTGTCTCACCTGCCAGTATAGCTCTTCCAGGAGAAGCATATTTCATCTCAAAAACACTTTCTGAAAGAAGTTATTTGGCAAATCTGAGGCCTGTGTATAGCATTGTTTGATATTCAAAATGTTTTTCACATTTAATACTCCATAAATTACATAAGAATATTTTTGTTCATTGCTCACCTTTTCGAGTAGTAAAAGGTATATTAGCGGGGTCAGGAAGGGGAACACAAAGTCATATACAGCTGTGGCCAGATGAAATAGGTTTCTAATTTGTAATCATGTTTTCACTGTTCTGTTTTTTTAAATATAGAATGCCTCACGAATTTGCGTGTCATCCTTGCACAGGAGCCATGCTAATCTTCTCTGTATCATTCCAATTTTGTATATGTGCTGATGAAGTGAGCACTGTAATCATGTTTTACATGAAAAAAATACAAGACAATAAAGCCCAAATACAATTCTAATTATAAACCACCTACAGCTAAGAACTATCTCATTCCCAGCTTTACTTGAAAGAGACTCCTAAATTGTAAATACTATTAGAGGCACAAGATAAAGACAGAGGACTATAGTAAAGGCTTAAGGTATAAACCACATTCTGTGTGAATCAGACATAGAAGAGTTCTATTCTCTAGCACTGAAAATAGTAATTGAGTATAAACCTCCAATCACTCTAAGCTTCATTTTATCCTACTGTAAAGTGGAAATGATTAAAATACCTCTTCTATAAGACCACTGGAAAGTCTAGTTAACTAATATTTATAAAGCACTTAGTACGTATGACTCAGCAACATTTGTTAGCTGTCTGCCATCTAGATACCAGGAATTCCTTAAAACTACACACTGACATTCACCATTGTGCTAGTTATTCACTTTTTCATCTCAATAAATCTTAATATCTGCAGAATGAGAAATAAAAAAAGAAACTGAGTTCCATGGAAATTTTGAGATGAAAGATTCTTGAGGGGAATTTTTTCTTTATTTAAATAAATACTCACTGGGTGTGTATGTAATATATACAAAATTAAAAAAATAAAATACTAAAACATATTATCTGCTTTTAAAGGAAAATTTAATAGGATTTAATACTAAATTAAATATCTTTTAATATTTTCCAATAAAAACAATTATTATTGTAGAAATTCATGCATGAGCACCTCCATCTGCTTGATAAGTGAGTAGCAGTTTAAAACTGTTTTAACAAAGGGGGTAATTGTAGTTTGAAAAAAAAGATAATTGACTTCCAAAATAAGGATATTCCAAGTGGACAAACTTGACCACAACACTTTGCAATAACTGTTTGCTTGAGTTGAAAATTGGGGTACAGCTCTAGCACACATTGTTATTCAAAATAGAGAGCATTTCTTAATTCTCAGTAAATCAGAAACTTCACTAAATGTTACTTTAGATTTTGTACTCTAGTCCATCCAAATTTTCTTTTGAAAACTTTCTTAGACCACAACATCCAATAGAGTTGCCATAAGCTATAGCCTTATATTTTTAAGTTAATATATTTAAACACCTTGATTACCAATATGATTGTGGTTGGGTTCAGTCATGTAAAGAACACCCCCTTCACCAGTGCAACAATCCTATCACCAACGTCCCAAATCTCCCTCCTCCCAGTCCCACCCTGCCTGTACTCTAGACTTTCTACTTTGCTCATTCATTCACAATATATAACCTTATTTTTTAATTGTAGTGAATAATTCTTTGAAATCAGACTTTCTATCTTATTCATTATGGTACCTTCATTGCTTGGAATTCTGCCTATCACAAAGTCAATAATACAATTTGGCTATCAAAGAAAGGGCATCAAGTGGTGTGTACATCATGATATATAACTTTGTGTATTTAATAAGTGCCAAGTAGCCACTAATGATTAGTAAGTAGAAAAATATAATTTATTTCCACTCATGGTCACACTCATGACTGTGTAGAACAGCATTATTTTTTTTTTTGTGGTTTTTGGGTCACACCCGGCAGTGCTCAGGGGTTATTCCTGGCTCCAGGCTCAGAAATTGCTCCTGGCAGGCACGGGGGGACCATATGGGATGCCGGGATTCGAACCGATGACCTCCTGCATGAAAGGCAAATGCCTTACCTCCATGCTATCTTTATGCCTTTCAAAACCTGTGAACAGGCACCTATTGAACTCTGTTCCACAGACTGGCCATCTGTGGAACCACACCAGTATGAGGAGAAGTGGTTGAAGATGAATAAGATGAATAATTTGAAAGGAATGAGACTCATTTGAAACTAAAATCACACATTTACAGTAAGGAAGAAGTGGATCCAAATGACTTTTTTAAATCTATTGGGAAAAAAATATTGATCTATTGGAGAAACCTGATGGAAACTTCATAAGAAGGATACGTCTAGGGGCATTCCTGGATTTTGATGTGTAAATAATACAAGCACTTCAGAACCAATTTTTCTATTTTTTAAAGGAATAAATAGTTCTAGATAATAGGTAAATGTGTACTAATGTGGAATTCATTGGATATTTGAGTGAAGAAATGGAAAGATAGGTTTCAGCTACTACCAACAGTAAAGAAATATACAGTTATATATATATATAATTGTCTTTTCATTTCTGGCTCTAGCCTACACCCCAGCAAATACTCACAGATATTAATGAATAACACAGTCCACAAGATAAAGACTTATCCATTTCCCTCGCAAATGTTTTTTCCAATCAACTCTTTGTCATGAAGTATACAGGCCAGCTATACCTCAGAGATGATTTTTTCCTTACATACTCTGGAAGTTTAGAGTCAAATGAACTGGTCAAGAGAAAGTTCCAGTCTTGGTTATCTGGGGAAAAAAAAATACCAAAGCAAGATTATATAGACACTTGGAAATCCATTCCCAATGTCTTGAAGATTACTTAAGAAGTGAGAAGAAGCTCAGGTAGAGGAGAAGGAGAACAGGGGGTCAAGGGCAGGGATCACTTCCCTATTTGGGTTTAATTTAAAGGCAGAATGGATTATAGAAGGAACTACATAACTTACATCTCATCATCTTGAAACCCCAAAAAATAAGTTTGAAATCTCCCTCCCCAGAAGTCCCAATCTCGATGAATTATTTTCCACTCGCCATTGCCTGATCAAAACTCCATCTTCTTGTGGGCACCACTCACCTAGTCATGAGGAATGTGGTTAACTGACTTGTCATATGTCCTACCCTGGGGCTGGAACTTGAAGCACAAGAACTAGAAGGGAAAAATAGTGGATGCATGGTGAGGTTTAGTCAAGAGATGTTAAGTGATGACTCTGACAGAGAGAGTCACTACAGAAAGAAAGAAAATCAGATTTTAGGTGTCATTAAGTGAAAGACAAAATGATCTGAAATAAACACAAGAGCACAGGGAAAGCTGGCCACAAACAAAAGGAGAAAACACAATTCTAGCAAAGAATCAGGAATAAGAACAGATAACAGCCTTACAAAATAGCAAAAGGAGCTGACATTTTAAATGACAGGAAAGCTTCCAAGCTCATAGTAGGTGCGAGGCTTTGCTGGTAAAGCCAAGATTCCAATTCAGCAGGCCTGAAAGTGGGGCTGCAAATTTTGATTATCTTTTCTCCTTTGAACCTGGATACCTGAGATAAAAATAAAATTAAATACAATTAAAGAAAATAAAAATAAAAAATAAAAAAAATTGATTCTAAAACTCCTAGGTGATGTAGCTGGTTCCTGGACCTCATGTTAAGAAGTTAAGATATAGAGATTTAGCTATCAGGGAAAGGATAAAACAAACTGTTTGTTTCGGGGTATCCCTGGTAGTGCTCAGGGATCACTCTTGGCTCTGAGCTCAGAAATTACCTTTGGTAGGTTCAGGAGACCATATGGGATACCAGGGATGGAACCCGCAAGCAAGGCAATCGTCCAACTCTCTGTACTATCCTTCCAGCCCAGGATAAAAAAATTTAAGGGCAAAGACATGAGAGATAAAAATTAGTAATTCCTGGATAACACTTCATTCTGGCTAATTCCTTATAATACACCATTTCCTCAGTTAAAAAAAAAATGCCTAAGACCGTGTTCTAAACTGATATGGGACTACTACTATTCTTTGGAGAATATAGAACATCCTTAAAAAAAAGCTTATCTAGTGTCTGAAGCAATAATTCTTAAGTTGTGACCTTCCTCTCTTTCGAAGTTCCCAAACAAGTGGTGTACATCTGTGAATGTATGTGTAAAATGGATGGTTTTTTTTTTTTTTTTTTTTTACAAAGTTGCAGACAACCACAAAGTTTCAGTCACACTGTTAGTGGTTCCTTTATGACCTAATTCTACACAGTCATATAAATAATGAAACTAATTTAGGCCTTCCCAATATCTTCTTTGTACAACTCGGAGATCTGAAAACCATAAAGATTTGCCTAAGTTATGAGGTATTGGATTGACACCTTAGAAAAATAATACTAAAAGATCTCATTAAAATGAGACTGTGATTATTAAAAACTTATTTGTTAATTTTACCTAAAAATAAATTAGTCATTTTTATAGAGAGCTTAACAGTGATTTTTATGAAATATTCCATGTTGATATTTTCCTGACAATCACTTACAATAAATACTTTTAATGGAAGCCTTGTGAATCACAAGCAATTTCTTATTGAAAAATAATACATACTAATATGGTTATATATTAAATAGGATTATATACAATCATATAACATATATTAATATTATATATAATACATTTGCTAATATCTTACATTTTATGCAGTTCTGTAGAGAATCATTCATTATCTGGAAATAGATTGTGTCCTTCAATATCTTAAAGACACAATAAATTGGATTCCATTTTTTTTTTCTTCTTCAGGATTCTTCAGACCATGTTAATGCTAATCTCAGTATGTGGGAAACATGAAAATATAACAGAAACTAGAGGATTAATTTTCCAAGACTACATTCATTTTTAGATCTGCAAATAAGTTGATTTGTTTTGTTTTTATAACTTATATTAATCTAATTTAATATAAATATAAGCCTTGCCTCATGCAAGGCAAATGCCCTATTGCTGTGCTACTACTCTGGCCCAATCTGTTATAATATTTTCTAAAATAAAGTAAATTTTCACATTTTAAGATAAACACAATTTTATAGGCTTATTAAGATATTTCCCATTAAATTTTACCATTTTGCTTCTCACTCTTATTAAATTGTATATTTGTAAGATACTTGTATTCTTTTTTTTTTTCTAGATACTTGTATTCTTTGGGAGGGGGGCAGCTTTGAAGCACCAGGAAGCACTAGGGGTTACTCCTGGCTCTATGCTTAGAAATTGCTCCTGGCAGGCTCAGGGGACCATATGGGATGCCAGGATTTGAACCATGGTCCTTCTGAATGCAAGGCAAACACCCTACCTCTATGCTATCTCTCCAGCCTCGATACTTCTATTCTTTTTTTTTTTTTTACTGAATAGTTTTATTCTGCCGTAGAATAAAAATTTTGATTTAATATTGTAAGGTGCACTGCAGGTGTGCCATGCAGCAACATGAAACAGAAGAAACAGTTACCAGAAAGTTAGGGATAAAGCCTAAACATCCACTAACCACAGGATTCTTTGAATTTTTATTTGATATTTGTAGGCTTTTCCCTGGTCTTTCCAATGACATCCTATCTATGATACTATATTGAGACTTCTTGTCTAAAAAATCTTTTGTGGTGCAAAAAATACATAATTTTTTCACTGAGGTTACTGTTTGTATCAACCTGCGTTATTATGTTCAAAAATTTCTTTGTTGTGCTCTTGGGGTTCACCCTGATGAAAAGTAGACATATACTCAGAAAAACCACAGTTTTTTTTCACCATAGTGAACTACTTTTTCCACTAGTCATAAGCAATAACCACTCTCAGACGTTTTATGTCACAAGTCATATAGTTCATTTTTCTTCTATTTTTTTCCACTTAGACCCTGATCCACAAGTTTGTCAGAATAAAAGAGTTACACAGATGGCTTGTGTTTAAGAATTGAGAATGAACCAACAGCAAGGGTCCATATCTGACTTCCCTGATTACATGTGACCTTGAGCAAGATGTTTAATCTCTTTAAAACTCAAACCAATAACATCCACAAAATATTGTTTAACTTGAGAACTCTGTTTTCATGAAGTAATATGAGTCATATCCTAGGACAATAAGGTTTAATACTAGCTGAATAGTAATTGTATCATTTTTATTACCAACTAAATTCTCATTTTTAATTATGTATTAAAACATTTCTTTGAAAAAATGTAGAGAGTTAAAAATAAAAGAAAACATTCACCACTTGCCTCAAGGATATCAGGAGTAAAAAATTCCTTCATCATTCCTTCCTGATAGAACAGGATGAGAAGAAAACACTAGACCCTCATCTTCATAACATGCTGGAAGTCCCCAGAAAAAGGAAAAATTGTAGTAAGAACTCAGTACAGATTTTACTTTGTTAAATCCTGATGTTGTGTTTTTTCTATTTCTCTTGACTGTTAACATTTACCCAACAATTTACAGTGTTTGAAGATGGTGCCATTAAAATAAATTGGATAATAAGAAAATAGCAAATCTCCCTTATCAACAGAGATTATTCTATACTCATTAGAGAGGTGCTGAGTTTTTATTTAAAATGTCATTTTAACAGTTCATCTGAAAAACCATGTACAAAAGTACTTTATGCATGTGTATGTATATTTAATAATGTAAGCATACTAAATAAAATTCAAAGGCCAAGATGATGAAAGCATTCTTGTGCCTTAAATCTCTTTTCCCTTGAAAAATTTTAAACAGTAAATAAATCAATACACTCAAGAATCTAATATCCAGAATATCCTGTTTCTTTTCTTTATTTCTCCAGCTCACTTTTTAATTTGTTTAATCATTCTTTTCTTTGGTCTTGGGGTCACATGGGTAGTGCTCAGGGGTTACTTCTGACTCTACACTCAAGAATCCTTCTTGGAAGTGCTTGGAGGACCATATGGGATGCTGTGGATAGAATCCAGGTTTTCTGTGTGCAAGGCAAGCATCTACCCACTGTCTTCTTGCCCCAGCCCCTTTAAAAATATTTTGGTTTGGTTTGGTTTGGTTTGGTTTGGTTTGGTTTGGTTTGGTTTGGTTTGGTTTGGTTTGGTTTGGTTTTTGAGTCACACCCATCAGCGCTCAGGGGTTACTCCTGGTTCTACGTTCAGAAATCGCTCCCCTTTAAAAAATATTTTCCTTAAAGTTTTTTCTTTCCCCTTAGCTTTTTCTTTTTAATTTATTTAAAAACTGTAGATTACAAAATTGTTCACTATAAAATTGTTTCTGGTATTTAATTTTCAATTGGTATCCCACCACCAGCCTGACATTCCTTTATCATTGTCTTCAATTTCTCATTCACACCCAAGTCTGCTCCATAGCAGGCAGAAACTAATTTATATTACATTGCTGTACAACTAAATGGCTAATGGGATTATCAAAAATACTTCAGTAAAAGAACATTTGTGAAAAATTGTTATTTCTCAAAGCGGGGTCATTAAGTTATTGAGCATTGTTGATAGTTGAGCATTTTGTGTTGTTTGAGTTTATTGAGCTTATTTGTATTCTATGTTACAATTCCATATACTATGCTATGCTCCTCCTGGGGTGTCAGTATTGAATAATTTGTAGGACTCATGTGGTGAGTATCTAGATAAGCACTCCAGAAACTTCAGAATCTATAGAAATGGGCTTTGGGGCTTACATGGTAGCTGTGGGAGTGTTGTGGCTACTGGAACTTTTAAGTGTGTGAATAATAGGATGAAGTAGTCTGTCTGTGCCCACTCCTAAAAGACTCTATACTTTTCAGGCCCTAAATTGGTAACCTGGGATTTTTGTTGGCTTGTTGGTATTGCAATATTAGCTGTAAAGCAGTGAAGTTGGAGTCAGTTTTGGGATGTGAATGTGGCTACCACAGCGTCAGCAGAGCAGACTTGGCCGGTTGCCCTCCAGCAGGTGCACCAGAATTTTCAGAAAGTAGAACAGTGTACCTATAAATTTAACTGACTTGCCTTACATCAGTGGAGTTGGGTTGATGAGCTTACATGACAGAGGCTGTGAAATGTGGATCAAAATATTTTGCTTTAATTAATTTTGTTTGTTTGGGGGTCACATCTGGCAGCACTCAGGGGTTAATTTTGGCTCTGTGTTCAGAAATCACTTCCGGCAGACTTGGTGAACCATATGGGATGCCAGGGTTGAAATCTCAGTCAGTCACATGCAAGGCAAACAACATACTCGCTGCTATCAGTGTTATCAGCCCAGCCCCAAGATATTATTTCTTTTTCCTATTTAAATATGTTAGTTGGTTTGACTTGTCACCTTACTTACTATGTGTTTTTCCTTACTAGAATTTCATCACTCTGAAGACAAGAACTGTCCATCTTTATACCCTATGCCCTTTACACAGTACATGCTCCTATATGCAGAATTTAAAAAGATGTGAACTATTCAGATTATTTTTACTTGCAGGAATAATATAGACTCAAGAAAAATAACCAGGTGAACTAAAAATAAACAACTCAGAATGTTTATTGTAGCTGTATATATAATAAATAAAATATGGAACAAAACTAATGCCCATGAACACATGACTGGGTAAAGAAACTATATATGGTACATATATATATATATATATATGTTGGCCTTAAGAAAATATAATTATTTTATATAATATAATAATATAATGACAACTTTCCCACCTTGATGCAATGTTATGGATCTATTAACTTTCCTTTCATTGATTTTTATCATATTTACCTATTTTGCTGTTCTCCTCTCTATTATCTCTTGTTCTCCCTTCCTCTCTTTCTTAAGTTTTACATAAGCTTATTATTTACCTTAATTCAACCAGTCCTTAAGAGCTCAGACCCATCCTTTTAGGCTCCTATCTCTAACAACACCTTAAGAATAGATCACTAATATATGTATTCATGTGGGCATGAGTACATAGAAAGGACTCCTCTATGAGAGCCAAACCTAAATTGTAAACAATCCATGTCTATATTATATATAGCCGCTCCTATACACTATTCCTCCCCCTTCAGAAATCTTGCTATCCATTTTCCCCCAATTTCAATTTGATATTCCAACTTATTAACACTCTTTACTCTCAGTTCTTAACTCATTAGGTATCAAGACCAACCTCTGTCCCAATAAGCCATCATCCAACTCCCAAGCAAAGGACATCCAATCAGCCCCACATCTCGTACCCTGGCAAGAAACTACAACCAATACTCCTGCTGACTCATACTCTGTAGTTTAGTTCTCACTGCTTCTGAAATGTGGACTGTTGCTTGATACCAAATTCAGCTCCAGAAGGATCCCCAGTGCTAGAACTCAACCCGAGCCATTTCTGCTGTCAGCATTTCTCAAACTGAACAAGACCAGGGTGTGTGATGAAAGCATGCCCTGGATTCCACCCCCCAAAAAATCCCAAAAATTCTTAATGTTAATATTCACTCACAAAGCTTCATTTTTACTAGAATAAGTGAACTAGAACGAGTCAGTGTGTTTTAGATATAGATTATGCAATAACATTATTTTATTGAGGGGGAAGTTACGTACTGTCCATTCATGACATATTCATTCCACATTGCTGGATCATAGTAAGTAAGTAAGAAATGAGTAATAATATTTCAGAAAGAGAAACTAATGTGTAAAGGTCACAAGTTGAAAAAAAAACCTGTAAATCTTGAGGGTCTGCTCATGGTTGTTATGATTATTTGAGTGTAAATAATGGAATATCAGTTGAACAATCCAAGATGTTAATTATAGCCAAAATGCATTGAAGGGAGAGTCAAAATGAAAATATAATGCTTCAAGGAAGAGTTATGAATACTGTTTATAATCATTAATTTAGTCACTAAAAATGGGCACTTCAATATACTATGTTTATAGTTATGAATCAATATACTATGGCACGATAGTGTATTCCATAATTGACCTCTTACCTAACTCATTCAATGAGGAAATTCAGCAGAAGGAGAAAGATATATAAAGGCAAAAGACAAAAGAAGGAGAAAAACATATGAAATGATTCCATGTTGAAGCTGCTAACACAACTTCTCTGTACTTTGAGAGAACTAGTCCTATCAAGTAGCACAGGAAAGTGGGAGGAAGGGGACAGATAGAGTTGATGAAGAGAAAAAGGTAGAGAGTCTGAGGTGTTTTGTTGTTGTTCAAGTTGAAGTGATATTTTTTCTTCAAAACCATTCAAGTTCACATCTTTCTAACAATTTATATAACAACAAAAATAAAAAATTAATGTTGGAGGTGGAAAACACTCCAGAACAGGAAAGAAAGATCAGAGACAGTAGTATGAAATTAAATAATCTTGAGGCAGGTGGGGAAATAACGTATATTAATGATGAGTACTCTAGCTTTCTCAGAAAAGAAAATCTTTGTCTTATGAAAGTGAATTGGATATTAAAAAATAGTACAATTTTTTCCTTAATTAAAATATTTTTTATGAATAAGAAATTTCCTACTATCCAACTCATAATTTTAATATCATAATATATAATGTTTTGTATGTCTCCAAATCACTGCTAAAGTCCTATTGCTCTATGCTAGAAACCATCTCATAATAAAAAGCATTTGAGGATGATTAGAATGGAGTGATAGCAGCAAGAAGTTTGAAAAAGTGTTTCATCTCCCCCAAACCTCAAATGAAAACAACCATTCAAGCACGAAAATAATATCACAAAATCAAAGAATGTCAGGTAACCTTATCAAACTTAGATGAAGAACAGATAAAAGAAGCACTAAGAAACAGAAGAAATAATAGCACCTTAGAACTACAATGGCTCTCTGCCCTGTAGTGATGGCTTATTTTGTGACTCCAAGATCCTCCCAGATCCTCCCACAGAAGAGCCAGGCCCACTTCATAGAGTGACATTAGACTATAGGCCAAATCGTCAAATCCACTGCCTCGACTTTGCCCAGTACTGAAGCAGAAACAGTACAAATACGAGTGTAAACATAGTTTGATCTCTGTCTCCCCATAAGGCCCCTTGAGCCCCCGAAGTTACCTTTATTGTACTTTTTTCTTTTTTAAAAAAAATATGGAATGCTTAACATGAATTTACATGTCATTCTTGCTCAAGGGCCATGATAATCTTCTCTGTATCGTTACAATTTTAGTATATGTGCTGCCGAAGCAAGCACAGGAGTAACCTTTTAATGCAGAACTCCAAGAAACCCTGAATACTGCCAGGCAGTAACCCCCAAAACACACAAAAATACATTGTAATGATGTTGCTAGCAGCACCAAAATTTCTTCCTGAGAATAGTAAAGATGTCATAAAATAAAGGGTTATAAAACCCTTTTCTGGTGAGCCTTTTAGGACACAACACTTGGTCATGTAAGTCAGTGCACATAAAAGGGAGCAAAATACTTCAGATAATTTAAAGCTGACTTTTGGGTCAACGCGTCAATTCAATATAGGTACTTCTTGGTCTTGAGTGAAATTTAGGGTATATAGCCACTATAAAGGTTAAAGCATCAATAAAATTCGAATATGAGTTCCATTCTTACAGATATTTAAAATTCCCATCAGTTGTTCACTCTTGCACCTATTTTATTCTAAGCCTATTCTGACACACTGAAATGTTATGAAGAGAAAGCAGAAAAAAGGGAAGGTGAGTTGCAGATAAAGCTGATTGCTAGGCCCTTAGGCTCGGGAGACATTTTAGGGCTTCCCCCAGCTTGCTTCAACCTGAGAACTTTGATGATCTTCGGCATTAATAACCTGAGGGAGTGCCTCAACTGAGGTGTGTCTTTCTGGGCCGGTGTTATAGATAAGACAGACTCTACTGGGCCCCTTAAGCTCGGCAGACATTTTGGGGCTTCCCCCGGCTTCCTTCAACCTGGGAACTTTGATCTTCCCTGGCATTCATTCCCTGACAGCTTGCATCGGCTGAGGTGAGTCTTTCCGGGCCAAAGTTGTGGATAAAGCTGACTGCTGGGCCCCTTGGGCTCAGCAGATATTTTGGGACTTCCCCCAGCTTGCTTCAACCTAGGAAATTTGATCTTCTCTGGCATTCATCCCCTGATTTGCACAGAAAAAAGGATGACATTTCTTCTGATTTCTTCTTGGTGAGGCAAGTAAGATACAGCTGCTCTAAGATCAAGTTGTTGCCATTCCTCATTATCAGGATGTCATATCAAAACTGGCACCTGTTGGTGTCAGAGCAGTATGAAGAATGTCCCAGAGGGAGTTTGATATCTGGAGCTGTTGTGGAGAACTGTGTTGGTTCTATGTCTGAGATCTAGGGTTTGCACTCCTGGGTATCTATCCCCAAGATGGAAGAATATTCATACCAAAATATGTATGTACTCCACTATTTATCATAGCACTCAGCACAATAGCCAAGATTTGGTACCAAACTTGATGCCCAACAACAGATGATTGGATCATGAAGATTAATATTTAAACACAATGGAGTTATACAAAGTAGTTAGAAATGAAACAATCATGGACTTTTCAGCAACATGAATGAATCTAAAAAAATTATGTTAAATGAAATAATCCAGAAGAAAAGAAGGATAAAAACAGAATGATAGCACTTTTCTAAGGTATGTAGAATATACTACATATATCCATATAATACTCCAAGAAAAAATACAATAGTCTAATAATAGGTTAGTAACTCCAAGCCTGTAGTTGCAAGCATTTACTGGGGAGAAGTGTTCAAAACAAGTAGAAGAGGAACAACACAAAGTCTGGACTATCCATTATTCCTTAAAGAAACCAACAACAATGGAAACAACCATTTAGAGTGAAAAGGTATGTAATTAGCCTTTTACTACAGGACCTAAAATAATGTCTTAGGGAGCATATACACAGATAGAGGTGAAGGATATGACTGGAAGCCAGATAATCTATGGCAGCATTTCCTAACAATATGTTTCAGTGCCTTAATTGTACTAGGTATAAAATAACCTCTCAGCTTCTCTGTCCACAGGGATTCTTAGATACAAAGGGTGGACTCCCTAAGAGGATACCTCTGTGTTCAGTCATATTAGACACCATATTCAGTTTGCATTAATGTCTTGATAAAACACTCCAATATACCCTTATCTCTGGTTCATGTCCTCTATTAGGACCTGAAACATATGATCATTCATACATTTGAAACAGTCAACATTGAACCACAAACATATTACAGGACCTAATGATCGAACACATTTGGACAAATTAATATTTCTATTCTTTCTCTTTTTCTCTCTCTTCTCCCTACTTCTATCCTTCTTCCCTCTCTTCTTCCTCCTCATCGACAATTCTATCTCTGTCAAAGAATACCCACACTGATAGTTTCTATTTAGGAAAGGAAGTTTCATACATAAGATACAGTGGACAATACTCCATAGGGTAGCCACCTACATAGGCCTCATTACCATAACTGTTTAGTACTCAAGATGCAAAACCTATGTGAATCCTAAACTGCTCCAGCCATTATCAACCCTGAAACCTTCATATAGAAAGGCCCAACCCCATCATTAAAAAAATGCCTAGAAACTGGGAAAACCACCCAACTACAATACACTAAACAATCTCTTTTATTCAATCTATTAACTTTTCTTTAATTTATTTTTACCATATTTACCTATATTGCTGTTCTCCTCTCTCTTATCTCTTATACTCCCTACCTCTCTTTCTTAAGCTATACCTAAGTTTATTATTTACCTTAATTCAACAAGTCCTTAAGAGCTCAGGGCCATCCTATTAGGGGGAGATCTCTAACAACACCTTAAGAATAGATCACTAATATAGGTCTTCATATGGGCAAGTGTACATAGAGAGAAAACTCCTCTGTGAGAGCCAAACAAATTGTAAACAATTCATGCCTATAGTGTATATAGCCCCTCCTATATACAATTCCTCCCCCTTCAGAAATCCTGCTATCAATTTCCCCCAATCCAATTTGATATTCCGACTATTAGCACTCTTTACTCTCAGTTCTCAATCCATTAGGTATCAAGAACACCCTCCTTCCCCAATTAGCTATCATCCAATTCCCAAGCGAAGAATACCCAATCAGTCCCACATCTCATACTCTGGCAAGAAATTACAGCCAATACTCCTGCTGACTCATAATCTGTAGCCCTAGTTCTCACCCCCTCCCAAATGTGGACTGTTGCTTGATACCAAATTCAGCTCCAGAAGGACCCCGGTGCTAGAAGTCTACCCCAGCCCTTTCTGCTGCCAGCATTTCTCAAACTGAACAAGACCAGGGTGTGTGATGAAAGCATGTCCTGGATTCCACCCCCACAAATATATCCCAAAAGACAACGGGGAAGCCTATATTTCCTTTATAAGTTTAAGACATTTATAATACTACCTCTTAACCTGTTTATCTCCAAATGCAAAAGAGCCTCCTGCATCACTTTGTTCCCTTAATCACCTTTCTGTATAACTCATTATATATATATAATATATATATAATATATATATAACAAGAACATATATATATATATATATAACAAAAACATATATATATATGTTTTTGCCTTGTTTTTGTTTTCTTCTCTCCCTTAACTTCACCTGTTCTGTTTCTTCTGGGCACAACAACTTACAAAAAAATGTGTTCTATGGGATAAAAGCTCAGATCAAAACCAGGTCATAGAGATGATGGAGCCTGACATTCTCACACCAAAATGCACCAGCAATATAATATAACACACACTAAAATAGGAGAAATGTTACACATAGAAACAAGCTCTTATCTACTAGGGATATGAAATCATACATTTCACAATACAAGGGGACCTCCCTCCTTGGATCCCATGTGACTAGACAGCAACTGTTCAACCCCTGATTAAATCTTAAGAACAATCCTTTATATGTGATTATTTTGGTTGATCTTGCTTCTTTAAGTATTCTATATCTATTTGTGGATATCATCATTCTGAGAAAGTTGTGTCTTAGAGACTTGTTACTTAGGTCCCTTTAACCTGGGACACATTGAGTCTCTTAAATTTATGTGCAAACGACCTTCACCTTTGGAAAATTATAGTGATCATACCATTAATTATTAATTCTATATTATAATTTCTATCCTTGTTTTCTGTGACCCCAATAATTCTTGTATTATTTCTTAGGAATTCATAATGTATTCTGTTGTGTGCTAGACATTTATTTTAAAGTTTTTTTTTACATCTTCTTCATCTTATTTTGGATCATAATGATCCTTTCTTCAGTTACTGCTATTAATCTACTGCTGAGGCAATTCAGTGTGATCTATTTCACCTACTCTTTAATTCTGTAATTCTGTCATTTCTGCTCTAACACACTCTTGTGTTTTTTTTTTCTTTATTATTCGTGTTTTTTTTTTTTACTGGGTTTGGGGGTGTTAGGCCCACGTGGATGATAAATTATTCTCATAAACACTGGTCTGGGGACACCCAGAGCAGTGCAGACATGACACACACCCACGCTGGTCCCCACCTCCAAAGACAGTTGGTTTGATTATTTTCAAACTCTTTGTTAGGTCAGTACCAGGGAGTTATGATGACATCAGGGATTCTAGAGGCCCTGATAGGAGGGCCCCAGAACCCCAGAATCTGGCAGCTGCTGCTGGGCAACAGGAGCCTCTGGTATGAGACCAAAGAGTCTCCAACACTCATTGAGTGGAAGGAGCCTTGAGCCTCGAGCTACTGAAAAAGGAGCACTAGTCCTTGGGATAACCGGAGCCACATGGCGAACAGGGGGCAGGCGCTGGGCCCTGAGCTTCAGAGCCCAGAGATAAGCAGTTCGGGGATTCCCCTGGGTCTGGAGCTGGAGAAAGAGTTGTTTGGCCCTCCAGGTACATGCTGGGGACATGGACTGGGGTTCAGTCTGGAGCAAGGTACAGAGAGGATGTCGGGGGTCACTGGGTGGGTGGAACAGGTGGAAACAGGAAAGGGACATGAAGGGGGAAGAGACATGAATGTCTCAGGGGCTGGGATTCCCTTAAGATCATGGACTGGGGAAGGGACTGATGCAAATTCACGAACAGTGCTTGCTCTCTCCCTCAGAGCACTGGTGGGTCCCCAGACCCTCGGTCCCTGTTGAGGGCCGCGAGAGGAGAGAAGAGGAAGAAACTGAGGAAGAGGAGGAGAAGGAGGAGGAGCAGGAGGGAGATGACAATGATGATGACAACTTTCGCATTGGAATATTTGACATCCTCAGCCATCAATTATTCTCTCGGGAGGTGCAAGAAGAGGGCGAGGAGGAAGAGGGAGATGACAATGAGGACGACAACTCCAACCCTGAAGTATTTGACATACTCAACCATCAATTATTGGCTGGGGAGGAGCAGCTGGAAGACGAGGAGGGGTCCCACAGTCGCCCCAGGAAGAGGAGGCGGCTACAGCACAGAGGGGGACTCCCGGAGTACCACATCGCCTTCGTCAGACTGCTTAGTAAGAGCTGTTGAGCCATGACCTGGACACCTCGGGGTCCTGGACTGCTTCCGTGGGGGAGGAGGGTGAAATTGGCCCTGGCTTTTCAGGCTTCCCTGGGGACCTGCACCCCTCACTGGGGACCCACAACCCTGTCTTTCTGCAGCTGACCCAGCAGTGAAGAGTTTCCTGGCCTGGGACCAACACCTGGAGGTGTCTGGCAAGGTGAATGCTGGGGTCTTTCCCTTCTCAGTAACACCAAACCCAACTCCCTTACCCTGGTGTCTCCTCCTTTTGGCCCAGGGTCCTGGGACCTTCTCTACTCTTTTTTTTTTTTTTTTTTTTTTTTTTTTTTTTTTTTTTTTGGTTTTTGGGTCACACCCGGCATGGCTCAGAAATTACTCCTGGCTTTATGCTCAAAAATCGCTCCTGGCAGGCTCGGGGGACCATATGGGACGCCGGGATTTGAACCGATGACCTTCTGTATGAAAGGCAGACACCCTACCCTCCATGCTATCTCTCCGGCCCCCTTCTCTACTCTTTTAGGGGCTGCTGAGTGAAACTTGTTGAATAGGAGCTGGGGTGATGGAGTGGGTCACAGATCCCAGGCATAGAGCGAGCTCTGCCCCCTCCAAGTCCTGGGCACTCCCAACTTCCCTGGGCTGTGTCTGGGGGTCCCTGTCTGGTCAGAGGACTCCAATGTACTATCCCAAGTCCGCCTCCCTCTTCTGCCCCACATGGGTAATTCTATCCAGCCCCCTCTGACCTTCCTGTGTTCCCCCAGTACCAGCTGGCCATGGTTGTGGCCTACTTGAAGCGCTTTGGGCTCTTCGGATGGGAGCTGCGACCCATTCACTTTTTCTTGGCACTGTGAGTTCATGCCCCAGGGAGCTCTCGAACCCACCCTGGGACCTGCAGCCCCTCAGCCTGCACCCTGCAGGCAGGACATGTGATCCTGGCCCTGGGTGGGCTCATGGATCCTGGGGAGATAGACAAAGGAAGGTGGGGCCACTTCTGCCCCTCACAGCCAGTCCCATGTGCAGGTATATGGCCACTAACATGGAGGAAGAACACCAGGAGGCCAGAGAGACCCTCTTCGACCTCCTCTATGGCAGCAGCCGCCTGCAGCTGCCCCAGTTCCACCGCCAGCTCCGAAGGCTGCTGCGCTCCATGCACTGGTGGACCATGGTGAGCGGCGATGAGTGTGAAGAGGTAGGTGCCCATGGGGCTGGGCCGTGCAGTAGGGAGGGCTGTCTGGTACAGCAGCAAGGGCCCAAGGGACACCACCCTTCTCTTCTGTCCCCAGATCCTGGCCTTCGATCCCAATCTATGGGTTTGGAGCCGGGACCGAACACCCCTGAACTAGAACCTTGCCCAGAGCAGGCCAGGACCCTCCCAGGCTGGTAAGTGGGGCCCCGTTGCTCCTCAATTTCTATTCTGGGGACCCCTGCACTGAGGCTCAGCCTCTCACACACAAACAGGCACCCACCTCAGTCCAGCCTCTCACACACAAACAGGCACCCACCTCAGTCCAGCCCTGGGCCCCGACACTCATGTTCCTTCCCTGGAATGATAGGGCAGGAGGTCCTGTCCCTGTTATTGGGCTCATCCTCAGATCTAGTGGATTCACTTGACTTGAGTGGCAGATCTTGATGGTGAGGGGCTTGCCCCAGGCAGGGAAGCTTCAGACCCCAAGACTGCCAATGACTCATTTGCTCATTCCTAGGCCTGCCCAAAACACAAAGAGTCCTCTCCAAGGACTGTCATTCATCCCTGGGCCCTGTGTGAGGGCCATCCCCTTTCTCCTGATATCACCACCCTCCCTGCTCCCTCTGATCACCATCTGAGATGACCAGCACCAAGTTCCCCATACTCTGCTAGACAGCAACCTCCTGGGGACTCCAGAGAACCCATCCTGTTCTAGAGTGTATGGTAGTCTTGGGGGCACTTCAGGTGGCTGTGCAAGAACAACACACATTCATTTATTTGGACTTCCATGACTTGGAATTTTGCCCATTTTTCAGGTCCCACATGAACATGGGAGTCCAACATGTGAAAGACCAACTCCAGCGTTGAACCTACCCGCACCATCGAGCCCCATGGGAGGTGGAGGAGAAGGAAGGTGCCAGCCGGGGAGGTACAACAGGCCCAATCCGTGTGCACATGCTGAGGGTCCAACTGTGCCAGCCCTGATGGACTGTTACATTCATAAGGAACTGAGAAAAGCACTTTTTAAAACCTGTGGTCACTTTAATATCTGAATAATTGAACACCTTCAATGGTCATAAATTTAAAGAACTCCATGATTGTACTTCTCTAAGGCACAGGAGTGTTTGAGAACACATTGCTCCAGTAAAGTTCATTGTCTTTTATTGTTCATGAGCTTGCATTTTCATTGGCTTATTTCTTTTATTTCTTTATTTTTTTACATATTCAGAAGTGACATAAGGGAGGGGTGCAAAGGGAGAGGGCCTGGAAGAAGTAGAGGAAATCAGGAAGGAAAGAAATAGAATAAAGGAAGGAATGAAGGAAGAAAGGGAGGGATGAAGGGAGGAAGAAAATTAGAAAGGGAGAAAGGGAAGGAGGGAAGGAGGCAGTAAAGGAGGGAGTGAAGGAAGAAAGGAGGGAGGGAGGGAAAGACAGAGGGAGGGAAGGAGAGAAGGAAGGAGGGAAAGAGAGAGGGGGAAGAAGGAAGGGAGAGAAGGAGGGAAGAAGGGAGGAAAGAAAGGAGGGAGGGAAGGATAGAAAGAGTGAGGGAAGAAGAGAGGGAAGAAAGAGAAGGAAGGAAGAAGGGAGAGAAGGAAGGAAGGTTGGAGGGAGGGAAGGAGGGAGGGAGGAGGGAGGAAAGGAGGTGGGTAGGAGGGAGGGAGGGAAGGAAGATGGGAAGGAATGAGGGAGGGAGAAAAGGTGGGAGGAAAGGAGGAAGGGAAGGAAGGATGGAGGAAAGGAAGGATGGCAGTAAAGAGGGAGCGAGGGAAGGAAGGATGGAAGGAGAGAGGGAGGGAGGTAAGGAGGGAGGGAAAAAGGAGGGAGGGAGGGAAGGAAGGAGAGAAGGAAACAGTGAAGGAGGGAGAAATGGAGGGAGAGAATGAGGAAGGGAAGAAAGGAGGGAGGGAAGGAGGGAGGGAAGGAAAGAGGCAGCGAGGGAAGGAAATAAGGAAGGAAAGATGGAGGGGGGAAGGATGGAGAGAGAGAGGGAAGGAAGTAGGGAAGGAAAGTGAAGGAGGAAAGGAGGGAAGGAAGGAGAAAAAGAGGAAGGGAAGGAAGGTGGGAGGGAAGTAGGAAGGGAAGGAAAGAGTGGGGGAAGGAATGAAGAAAGGAGAGATGGAGGTAAGGAAGGAAGGAAGGAGGGAAGGAAGGAGGGAGAAAAGGAGGGAGGGAATGAGGAAGGGAAGGAAGGAGGGAGGGAAGGATAGAGTGAAGGAGAAAAGGATGGAAGAAAGGAGGGAAGAAGGGAAGGAACGAAGGGAGAGGGAAGGCGGGAAGTAGGGAAGAAAGGAAGAAAGGGGAGGAAGGGAAGGAGGAAAGAAGGAAGGGGACACAAGGAAGAAAGGAGAAAATGGAAGGAGAGGAAGAAAGAGAGGGAGCTCATTGGCCTATTTCAAGGGAACCTATTTCTGGAAAATTGGGGTGTTCCTTCAGAAAAGGGGCTGCTGGGGACAGTCAGGAATGTACCAAACTCAGTCCCTCTGAGAGCTGAATCTTGGCAAGCTCTGTCCTGTGAAGCAGTCTGGGCTCAACGGGAAGCAGGTGAGGCCCCAGTTCTGGGACTCACGACAATCAGTTCATGTTTGGGAGGGGGCCACGACGGTGCTCAGGGAGCAGTCTGACTCTTTCAGGGGTCATACTCTTGACCCCTGCCTGATGTTCAGGGCCTAATGGATGCAGGTGAACCCAGGTAGGAGGATGTAAGGTAATGTAAGCCTCCCAACAGCTATTTTACTTCTCAGGCCCTGAGTGGTGCTTCTGAGTCAGACCCTCTGACCATTGGGGGCAGGTGCCTGTGGGGTGCCAGGAACCCCCCAGATTCCTGAGCTACAGCACTTGAATGTTCCCATGTGGCCCGTGGAGGTCTCGGGCAGATCATGGCACTGGGCCATTGAGCAACTCTTGGGGTAGCCCTTGTTCTGAAAAATCCCCAACTAGTCCCAGGAGCAACAACAGAAGGACACTTGAGCTACGAGGATGGGCAGTGAGCAGGACTGAAATGGCTCTGGGCTCTGAGGAAAGAGAAGGGAACCTCAGGGGCGCCTGAGCATTAGGGGTAGGAGATGCAGACCCTCTGGGACAGCAGGCACTGTGGAGATTCTGGTTGTAATCAAGAGCCAACCAAAAGGGTGTCACAAGATACCCCACAGCCCTGTCCACACCCCCTGGCTCTTGCTCCCCAGGCCATTTGCCAAAACTGGAGTATAATCTTGTGTTTTATTGGTTGTCTATTCCATGATTTCTTTGAGATCTTTAAATATCCTCAACATTTCTCTCTAACTTCCTTATCAGTAATGTTATATCACTGGTTACTACTGGTTTTGTCTTTAGGGCTACCATCTTTGCTCACTAAGTATGCTAGTTTTGCATTGCATTCTCATTGTCACTTTTGTGCCCTGCAGGGTTTTTTTGTGTGAATTATTTATTGTATGGTTAGGTGACTCAAGGTAGGCTATCTTTCAATGTTCATGGTCAGATATGAAGAAGTGAAGGAATACATGACCACATTAGTGGATGCATGCATGCTTCATGGTGGGTCCAGACCTTAGAGAAGTGTGTGTAATAATAATACTGCATGACAAGCAAGACCAAAATATCATTATTCTTTAGTTTCATGAGACAGGTTCTGATTGGAAGCAAGCCAAGGTGGCTAACAGCCTTCCCCTTCATGAGAGCCAACATCTGGGGCAAATGGTGATCTTTGAATTGAGATACATTTTCCAGAAATGGAAGGGGAGAGGCAATAGTCCTATTGCTTAATAGTACTATGCCAAATCACGTGATTTTTCATAAGGTCTCGAAACATATTTTTGAGCCTAAGTTCTGATTTAAATTTTAACATATCACAATATTTAAAACCATGTGAATGACTATTTTTTTATGGTTATTATTTCTTTTTTGGTTATTTTGAGCCATACTCGGTGATGCTCAGGGGTTACTCCAGGCTATGTGCTCAGAAATCACTCCTGGCGTGGGGGACCATATGGGACACCAGGAGATAGACCTGCGGTCTCTTCTGTGTCAGCAAAGCAAATGCCCTACAACAGCTCCATTGCTCTGACTATAAATGACTATTTCTTTTTTTTAATATAATTTTATTTTAATCATAGAAGACTACATAGCATTGACAATAATATTTTAGGTACATATTAACATAAAATCAGGGGAATTCCCATCACCAAATTGTCCTCCCTCTAACTGTGTTCCAGTCCTACCTTACATATCCTCCTCCCTCTCCCCCGGGGCTGCCAGAATAAGTGGTTTCCTCTGTGCCTAGCTAACTACTTAATGGACCTACACCTGTTTGGTCTTGGTACCTCCCTTATTTCCAGCTCTAGTTGGGAGGCGGGACTAGATAGTTCAAGTTATGTGATTTTGTTTGAAGAATAGAAAAGTAATAAACTGGGGAAAAAATCAAATATTCCAAAAATGAGCGGAGTTTTTCTGGAAGCTCTCATCATAGTTTTGAGATATGAAGGGGGAAAAGGACGTGGAACACCACAACAGTACAAAAAGAAGTGTCAAATAAAACTTCCAATGAACACTACAACAATAAAGATAAGCACCACATAAAGGCCATTGTCTTGAGATAAAAAAACATGGCAGAGCACATAAAGAAAGAAAAGAAAAGAAGAAAAAAATAAATATGAATGGAGACAACAACTTCAATAACCACACCAAAACAAATAATTCGGAAATACTAGATAAATAAATTAAAAAATTGTGCTCTTTGCCTTTTTTTTTCTTTTTTCTTCCCTCCTGCACAGGCACAGTAAATATTGTGGTCATTCAAAAAGGAATTCCCTTGGCCTAAGAAAAGCAGGGTTTCTCCACCCTTGAAGTATATTGTCAGGGGGTTAATTATAGACTCCTTTCATGTTCATTTACTCTCCCCTTGGTGCTTTTGTGGTGTATGGAAGATTTCTGCTCCATCCTGGGTGATAAAATCAAGCTTTGTATCTAGAGATTTCGGTATCTGCACAGGTCAGGGAGTGGAACTTATGATGAAGTCTTTCTTTGTGGCTTTAGAAGTAATGTTCCTTCTGTGTCATTTTAATCTATTTTCTGTGGCAGGTGGTCTTGGTCTTTGCACTGATCCTAGGATGGGGCCTGGGATAGCATCTTTCGTTATGTTTCCAGAAGACCCATTCCTTTGCAATTGTTTCAGACAGACCTCTGGAACTTGAGATCAAGGTTGTTGTGCCGGTAGTAGCTCAAACCCTAGACTAGGAATTTTTTATTGGTCCCAGGATACATACAGTCCGGTCACGGTTCTATCAGCCAGTCATCTGTAAATCACAATCTTGGCATTTGGACAGTCCAAAGGGTGACAAGTTTTCTGATTTTGTCTTATCGTTAGCTGGTGAGGTAGGATAACCTGCTCTTAGGTCAAGTTGTTCTCAGTTTCCTCATTGTCAGGATATCATATTAGAGCTGGCACTTATTGATGTCTGAGCAGTATTAAGGATGGCCCACATGAGATTTTTTCTCTGTGACTGTTGTGAAGAACTTTGTCATTTCTAAGTCTGGGATCCAGTGTTCAAGTCTAGATGGTTGGTGTCTAATCACCTGAGGTCTAAGATGGGTCCACGTGACATATTTTCAAGGTGGGAGATGCCCCTGTATTGTAAAGCAGTATATGAGTTCTTATCTCTAGTAGATGAGAGCTCATTTTTATACATAAGATTTTCCCTTTTTTTAGTGTGCCTTTGCAGGGAGAAATGGTGCTACATAATATTGCTGGTGCATTTGAGGGTGGAAAGAGGAGAAAACAGAAATAGGTCATACACCCAAAAAAGATAAAAATAAAAATAAAAAATATGTGCTCACATATATATAAAGAAAAAAGATTAAAAATGAAATAAAAAAGTGATTAAGGAACAGAGTGATGCAAGAGACTACCTTACATTTGGGGAAAAGTAGGTTAAAAAGTGGTTTAATACAGGTCTTATACTTATGATTGAAGTATAGGTTTCCTCCTTGTCTTTTGAGATTTTCTTGTGGTGTGTGGGTTCCCAGGCACTTTTTCAACACACAACCTGACCCCCTTCAGAATAGCAAAAAAATTGCAGCAGGGAGGTCTTGGGAAGAGTTCTTGCATTGGGGATATTTTTATAGCTAAGTCCGGTTTCAAGTAAAAGTCCACATTAGGAAGGATTGGTAAGGAGGACTGCGCAGCATGAGTCAGCAGGGGAGTTGGTTGCCTTTTCTTGCAGGGGACGAGGTGTGGGTTTGACTGGTTGTCTCTATGCTTGGGTGCTGGGAACTGGTTCGTTGGGGTAGGTTATCACTTTGATGCCTAATAAGTTAAGAACTGAGGGTGAAGAGTTTTAATGGCGTGGGAAATCTGGGTGGAATTGAGGGATGAAGGGGTAGTCGGATTTCCAAAGGGGGGGAAGGGAAAAGTATATGGAAGGAGCAGGAGAGAAGAGAAAATCAATTAAAAAGAAAAGAAAAAAGAAAGAAAGAAAGAAAGTAGTGAGAAGAGATGAGGAAAGAACATGGGAATGCTAGTTTGCTTGATTGTGTTCTATGAGTAGGGCCTGTGGTATAAGTCTGTAGGTCACAGTTGCTGCTCCGGTCGTCTGGCTGGTCACGTGTTTCAGGTCCTAAAAGAGGGTATAACCTAGAGATAAAGGGTATGTTAAAGAGTTTTATCAGGACATTCTCATAGTGCAAGCTGGGTATGGTATCTCGTGTGAGTGAGCCCTAAGATGCCATCTTAGTTTGTCCAGCTTTATATCCAAGAACGCCTGTGGACAGAAAAGCTGAGAGGTTATTTTAAATATAGTAAGATTAAGGCATTAAAACAAATTATTATGAAATGCTTCCATTAGAGTCAGTGATTTCCCATGGTATTCTTTACCTGTAATCCTGTATAAGATCCCTAAGGGATTATTATGGGCCTTTGTAGCGAAGGCTGATTACATACCTGTTCTCTCTATGCTGCTGTTTCTGTTGTTGCTGGTTTCTTTGTGGTATAATGTGTAGTCAAGAGTTCGTGTTGTGCCTCTTTCATGTGTCTTGGGCACTGCTCTTTGGTATATGTTGACTGTTACAGTGTTTGGAGTTTCTATCCTGTTAAACCCTGTTATTTGGTTGTTGAGCATTAGTTGTATATAAGGTGTATGTTCTATGTGCTTCAGAATAGTGCTTCTGTGTTCGTCTTTCATCTTCTGGCTTACTTTGTTTAACATAATATGTTCTAGGTCCATCCACTTTGCCACAAAGTCTGTGGTTGTATCATTTTTGACTGCCATGTAGTAGTATTCCATTGTGTAAAGATACCACATCTTAATGATCCATTCATCTACTGTTGGACATCGAGGTTGGTTCCAAGACTTTATTATTATACTGATTGCTGACATAAATAGTGGGGTGCACACATACTTTAGAATGAATGTCTTCCCAACTTGGTGGTAGATACCTAGGAGAGCAATTGCTGTGTCAAATGGCAGCTCAATTCTGAGATCTTTGAGCACTCTCCAGACTGTTCTCCATAAGTGTTGGACTATGGGGCATTCCCACCAGCAGTGGATGAGAGTGCCTTTCATACCGCATCCCCACCAACAGAGATTGTTCCCATTATTTTTGATGTGAGCCATCCTCGCTAGTGTAATGTGGTACCTCACTGTTCTCTTGATTTGGATTTTCCTAATGATGAGTGAAGGTGAGCACGTTTTCATGTGTTTGTTAGCCATCTTTTGGTCTTCCTCAGAGAAGAGTCTATTCAGAGTCTATGGCTCTATTTGGTTTGGGGGGGGGGGGCTCAGCTTTCTGAGTGCTTTGTATATCAGCCCTTTATCTGACATGTTGAGTGCAAAAAAATGTTCCCATTCACTTACCTGTCTTCTTGTGTTAAGTAGGGTTTCTTTTGACATGCAGAAGCTTTTAGTTTGGTGTAGTCCCATTTGTTTGTATTTGATGCTAAAATTCTTACAATTGGCATTCTATCATCAAAGACTTTTTTTGATATATAGGTCTTTGAGTGTTCTGCCTATTTTTCCTCAATAAAATTTATAAATTCGGGTCTGATTTCAAGGTCTTTAATGCATTTTGAGTTGACTTTTGTACATGGAGTGAGGTATGGGTCAATTTTCAATTTTCTACAAATGGTTTTTCAGTTTTACCAACACCATTTGTTGAAAAGAGTTTCCATGTCCCATTTCAAGTTCTTGACTCTTTTGTCAAATATTAGTTGACTATATATCTGGGGGCTTTTGTCTGGAAATTTTGGTCTAACCCACTGGTCTGAGGCTCTGTCCTTGTACCAGTACCATGCTATTTTGATCACTATGGCTTTATAGAATAGCCTCTGGTTAGGTAAAGAGATGCCACCCAGCTTCCTGTATTTAAGTATGTGTTTGGCTATCCTGGGTCTTTTGTGGTTTCAGATAAATTTTATGATTGATTGTTCAAGGCCTTTAAAGAATGATGTTTGAATTTGGATGGGGATTGCATTAAATCTATATAGGAGTTTGGGTAGGATAGTCATTTTGACTATGTTGATTCTACCTACCCATGAGCATGAGATGTTCTTCCATTTCTTTCAATCTACTTTAATTTCTTTCTGAAGTGTTTTGAAGTTTGCCTGGTATAAGTCCTTCACTTCCCTTGTAAGGTTGATTCCTATATACTTGATGTGTTTTGATACTATTTTTATGGAGTTGTATTCTTAATCTCTCTCTCCTATACTTCGTTATTTGTATAGAGAAATGCTACTGTCTTTTGTGTATTGACGTTGTAACTAGCCACGTTGCTGTATTGGTTTACTGTTTGTAGGAGTTTTACTGTAGACTCTTTAGGGTTTTCCAAGTATATCATCATGTCATCAGCAAAGAGAGAAAATTTGCGTTTCTCTTTCCCTATTTGAATTTCTTTGATTCCCTTCTCTTGTCGGATTGCTATTGCTAGGACTTCTAAGACTACGTTGAATAAGAATGGAGAGAGTGGACATCCTTGCCTAGTTCCTGACCTTAATGGAAATGCTTTCAGTTTTGCACCATTGAGGATAATGTTTGCTGTAGGATTTTCATAGATAGCTGTAACTTACTTGAGAAAGTTCCATCCAGACCTAATTTTCTTAATGTTTTCAACATGAATGGGTGTTGAATTTGTCAAATGCCTTCTCTGCATCGATTGATATGATCATGTGGTTTTTGTCTTTTTTATTATTGATGTGGTGTATGATGTTGATTGATTTGCATATGTTGAACAAGCCTTTCATCCCTGGGATGAAACCCACTTGGTCATAGTGTATAATCTTTTTGATGTAGTGCTGAATTCAGTTTGTTAAGATTTTGTTGAGTATTTTTGCGTCTATGTTCATTAGTGAGATTGGTCTGTAGTTTTCTTTCTTGGTGGTTGGTATCTTTGTCCTCTTTGGGAATCAGAGTGATATTAGCTTATAAAAGGAATTGGGGAGGATTTCTGTCATTTCAATGGTTTGGAAGAGCCTGTGGATTAGTGGAAGTAATTCTTCTTGGAAAGTTTGATAGAATTCACCTGTAAAACCGTCTGGGTCTGGACTTTTGTTCTTGGGGTTTCTTAATTACTGTTTCAATTTCCTTTACATGATTGGCCTGTTTAGGCTTTTTATTTCTAGTCTTGGAATCTGGTATTTTTCCAAGAATATATCACTTTCTTCTGGGTTCTCTAGCCTAACTGAGTGTAGTTGTTCATAATATGTCCTCATGGTGTGTTGGATTTCTTGGGGTTCTGTTGTAATCTCTCCCCTTTCATTTGTGATCCTGCTTATGTGGGTGTTTTCCCTCTTTTTTTTGCAGAGTCTTGCCAGTGGTTAGTCTATCTTGTTTATTCTATCAAAACACCAACTACTGGTCTCATTGATTTTCTGTATTGTTTTCTTAATTTCTATGTTGTTTATTTCTGCACTGGTTTTTACTATTTCGTGTCTTCTGGTTGTGTTTGGGTTTCTTTGTTGCTGTTGTTCCAGCTCGTTAAGATGATCCTTTAAGCTGCTAATTTTGTCGTTTTCCTCTTTCCTGACATAAAATTGTATTGCTATGAGTTTCCCCTGGATTACTGCTTTTCTGTGTCCCACAAGTTTTGACAAGTTGTTTCTTCATTGTCGTTTGTCTCAAGAAATCTTTTTATTTCTTCTTTGAGTACTTCTTTGATCCAGCTGTTTTTGAGCAATATGTTGTTTAATATCCAGGTGTTGGATTTTCTTCATTGTTTCTTTTTACAGTCAATTTTGACCTCTGTTGCATAGTGATCTGACAGGGTGCTTCTAATGATCCTTACCTTTGTGATTTTATGCTGGTTAGATTTGAATGCTAAGGCATGGTCTATTCTGGAGAAGGTTCCATGTGGACTTGAGAAGAATGTGTATTCTGTTTTCTGGGGGTGGAGGGCCCTATATAAGTCTATTAGCCCTAATTCTTCTAATTTTTCATTTAGGGCTCTTATTTCTTTGTTAGTTTTCTGCCTGGTGGATTTGACCAGTGGTGATAGTGGAGTATTAAGATCTCCTACTACTATCACATTTCCTTTCATGTGTTTCTCCAGTTTTGCAATCAGTTGCCATAATATTTTGGTGGCTCTGCATTAGGTGCGTAGATAATAATGAGTGTTAGCACTTCTTGGTCTAGTATACCCCTGGTCAGTAAGTAGTGACCCTCTTTGTCTCTGATCACTTTCTTGAGGTTCAATGCAATTTGGTCTGATATAAGAATGGCCGTCCTTGCTTTTTTTATATTTCCATTGGCCTGCATAATTGATTTCAATCCCTTTATTCTAAGCATGTGCCAATCTTGTACTTGTAGGTGTGTTTCTTGTAGGCAGCAAAAATCTGGTTTATGTTTTCTAGTCCAGTATTCTATTATGTGTCTTTTAATGGGAGAGTTTAGTTCATTAACATTTGAGGAGATTATTGATAGAGAGGTCTGTTGTGCAGTTGTGTTGTTTAGGGTGGTTTTTGTTACAACCGGGGGTTTGGATTGTGTAATTCGTCTCTGAGTAGATCATTTAGGGTTGATTTCGTTTGCACAAATAGTGCGAGTTCATATTTGTTTGAGAATAATTTTAATCTTCCCTCCCATATGAATGAGAGTTTTGCCTGATACTGGACTCTAGGTTGAAAATTTCTTTCATTCAATTGTTTAAATATGTCATTCCACTGGCTTCTTGCTTGAAGTATTTCATATGGGAGATCTGGTTTATTCTAATTTTCCTTCCATTGTATGTGAGGGTATTTTCCTTCCTTATTGCTTTAAGTAGGTTACTTTTCTCTTTGTTTCTTACCATTTAAATGACTATAGGTCTTGGAATTGGTTTGCTAGGGTCTACTTTGTTGGGGACTCTTTTCACCTCTGGATTTGCTCAGATGCATCTTTCCAGAGGGTGGAAAATTTTTCTGCTATTATCTCCCTGACTAATTGTTCTTCCCCTTTCCCTGTCTCCTCCCCTTCTGGTATACCTACAATTCTTAGATTGTTTCTTTTGTCTTTGTTCATTAAATACTGGACTTTTACTTCCAGTGTTTTACCTTCTATTTCTTTGTTGGCTTCTTTGTTGTCTTTTGATTGCAGTTTATCGTTGAGTTGCTCTATGTGATTCTTGAGCTGTGTGATTCTGATCTTCTGGCTTTCTACTGTTTTACGAATTTCTTTTAATTCTGTTTGTATGGAGTCGTTCATATTTTGTAGGAATTCTTGTTTAAATTGGCTCATTTATTCATCTATTGATTTATTGTAATCTCTGGCCAGTGTGTCTTTCATTTCTTCTAGCATGGCTTGGAATTCTATTCACATGGCTGCTTTTAGGTCTTCCTCTCTTGGGTCTGTGCGTTTTGGTGGACTTGGACTTGTTCTGATTTCTCTCCATCTCCCCTGTAGTTAATGTTTTCCTTGGTTTACCCATCTTTCTTTGCATTTATTGGCTTGGCTTGAAGTGCAGTGCCTTCAGGTTTCAGCCCGCTTTTGCCACCAGTGTTGTGGGGCTGGGTCTCTACTTGGGGTGTGGCTCTATCTGAGTATGTTGGGTGATGTCACTAAATTTTGGACCTTCCCTCATCCTCCAGTCAAGCCTGGACTATCATCATCCCCTTCCTGCCAGACAGTGCAGGTTCACTCTCTGGTCTGTTCCAGGAGCTCAAGGTTCCCTTGAATGGCCGCCTTTCACCTGCTCATGAATGACTATTTCTAATCTAACTGGTACCTTGCAATTAAGTTTATACATCAAATCTTTAGAAAAGGTTGAATAATAAAGAGGTGTTCCAGTTGTAAAATATGATTTACAAAACTTCTATTAATTAATGTCTAAAATGTGCTCTGTACTGTTTCAAAAACTATTATCAAAGTCACTCCACACCTGTTAAGTTGCTGCCACATCTGAAAGTTTAAGAGATTAAATATTAAAAAAAATGAAAACACTGGAAGATTTTTGTGAATGTATTCTTTACATTTAAAGATATAATGTTTAGAAGTATAAAAATACATCATAAGATTATTGGGGCTTCCCCTGGCTTGCTTCAACCTGGAAACTTTGATCTTCTCTGGCATTCATCCCCTGAAGGCTTGCCTCGGCTGAGGTGAGTCTTTCCGGAGTGGAGTTGCGAATAAAGCAGACTGCTGGGCTCCTTAGGCTCAGCAGACATTTTGGGGCTTCCCCCAGCTTGCTTCAACCTGGGAACTTTGATCTTCTCCAGCACTAATTCCCTGAGGGCATGCCTCGGCTGTGTGTGTGTGTCTTTCAAGGCTGGAGTTGTGGATAAGAAAGACTCTGCAGGGGCCGGGCGGTGGCGCTGGAGGTAAGGTGCCTGCCTTACCTGTGCTAGCCTTGGAAGGACTGCAGTTCGATCCCCCGGCATCCCATATGGTCCCCCAAGCCAGGAGCAACTTCTGAGCGCATAGCCAGGAGTAACCCCTGAGCGTCACCGGGTGTGGCCCAATAAAGTATAAAAAAAAAAAAGAAAGACTCTGCAGGTCCCCTTAAGCTCGGCAGACATTTTGGGGCTTCCCCTGGCTTGCTTCAACCTAGGAAATTTGATCTTCTCTGGCATTCATCCCCTGACGGCTTGCCTCAGCTCAGGTGAGCCTTTCTGGGCCAGAGTTGCGGATAAAGCTGACTCTTCTGGTCCCCTTAAGTCCACCTATAAGGGGTCGAAGCAGAGCTTCGCGGTCACACACTCCACCTAGCCAATGAACACCACCACAACACGTAGAAAAACCCACAGCATAAGTGTGACAATGGGAAAAATATGCAGACCAACATCAGCCATAGAGAATGAAGATGGAAACTTTGATGACTCAACAATGGCCAACCACCTAAGCAGTTTAGAGAAGAAATATGGAGGATGCTCACAGAACTCAAAGAAAGTATAGATCAGAACACTAATAAAAATCAATAGAATATGAAGATAGAAATCAGAAAACTCCAAACTGATATATCAGGTCAAATAACAGGTCTGAAAAACACAGTAGATGAGTTGAAGAACATAATGGATGAGATTTCCAACAGGTTAAAAGCAGCTGAGGATAGAATTAATGCGCTAGAAGATGCGATGCATAACATCTTTACACAGCAGAAGAGATTAGAAAAAAAAGCCTTAAATCAAATGATCAAACAATGAAAAAATTACTCAAAGCATATGAGCAGATTAAAATAGATGTCTTTGATAAGCTCATAAGAAAAAATTTTCGAATCATTGGAGTCCCAGAGACCCAAGAAGATAATGTATAGGAAGAATTAACAGTCAAGAACATCATTACAGAGAAACGACCAGAGCTAAAGAAAACATGTGACCAAATCCTTCATGACAGAAGAGTACCAGCTAAAAAGACCCCAGGAGAAACACCCCAAGATACATCCTAGTCACAATGATGAATCCCACAGATAGAGATAGAATACTGCAAGCAGCAAGATCAAAAAGGGAAATTACATTCCAGGGAGCATCCTTGAAATTTATATCAGACCTGTCAGCAGAAGCACTCAAGGCCAGAAGGCAGTGGTGTAATATAGTGACAAAACTCAATGAAATAAATGCTTCGCCAAGAATACTGCACAGAGCAAAGCTCACTTTCAGGTTTGAAGGAAGTATACATGGCTACACAGATAAACAACAGCTCAAAAACTTTGCAGACTCAAAACCAGCCTTAAAAGAAAAACTGAAAGATCTATTCTAAAGAAAGACAGAACAAAAACATAGCAAACTTCTACACAAAGATGGCAATAAATCCCATGACAATTATTTCTCTCAATATCAATGGACTAAATGCACCAGTTAAGAGGCACAGAGTGGCAAAATGGGTCAAAAAAACTGAAGCCAACCTTCTGCTGCCTACAAGAAACACACCTGAATAGTCAGAATAAACATAGACTCAAAATCAAAGACTGGAGGAAAATCAGTCAATCAAACAACACCCTTAAAACAGAGGGGGTGGCCATACTAATATCAGATGACACAAACTTTATACTCAGAAAAGTTGTAAGGGACAAAGGTGGGTATTATGTACTAGTCAAGGGATATGTACAGCAGGAAGAAATCATTCTCCTAAACATATACTTACCCAATGAGGGACCAGCAAAATATTTAATACAATTGTTGACAAATCTGAAAAAGGATATCAATAATAACACAATAATTGTGGGAGACCTGAACACAGGCTTGTTAACACTTGATAGGTCAACTAAATGGAAACCCAACAAAAATATACTTAGACCAAAAAGAGAAATGAAAGAAAGAGGCCTAGTAGATATATATAGGACACTCCATCCTCAGAAACCTGGATACATATTCTTTTCCAACGTACATGGGTCATTCTCCAGGATAGACCACATGCTGGCACATAAAACATCCCTCCATAAAATCAAGAAGATAGAAATTTGCAGGCTACCTTTGCTGACCACAAGGCTCTGAAGTTAGATGTGAACTACAAAGGGACACAGAAGAAAAAAATTAACGCCTGGAAATTAAACAGTCTACTACTGAACAACCAGAGTGTCCAAGATGAAATCAAAGAAGAAATCAAAAATTTCCTGGAAACAAACGACAATGAAAACACAAACTATCAGAACCTTTGGGATGCAGCAAAAGTGGTACTGAGAGGAAAATTTATAGCTTTGTAAGCACACATCAGGAAGGAAGAAGGAGCATACATAAATAGCTTAATGACGCAGCTTATAAAATTAGAAAATGATCAACTATAGAAACTAAAAATAGGGAGACAGAAGGAAATAAAGCTGAGAGAAGAAATCAATGAAATGGAAATCCAAAAAACAATTTGAAAGATCGACAAAAGTAGAAGGGGTTCTTTGAAAAAATAAACAAGATTGATAGACCATTGGCAAAACTCACAAAGCAAATCAGAGAGAGAAACTTGATAATGCATATTAGAAATGAAAAGGAGATCACTACAGATACCACAGAAATTCAACAGATATTCAGAGAATACTTTGAGAAACTCTTTGCCACTAAATATGAGAACCTGGACGAAATGGATAAATTTCTGAACGTATATAACCTTCCACGGTTGAATAAAGAAGATGTAGCATATATAAACACCCCCATCAGTGTTGAGTAAATTAATTCTGTAATAAAAAATTTGCCCAAAAACAAAAGTCCAGGCCCTGATGCATTCACGAATAAATTCTTTCAAACCTTTCAAAAGGAACTACTACCAGTCCTGGCCAGGCTCTTTTATAAAATTGAAAAAACAGGAACACTTCCAAATAGCTTTTATGAAGACAACTTCACCTTAATAGCAAAAGCAGATGGAGACGCTGCCATAAAAGAAAATTACAGACCAATATCCCTGATGAACACAAATACAAATTCTCAACAAAATCCTGGTGAACAGGATCCAGTGCCTCATCAAGATCATTCACTTTGATCAAATAGGTTTCATCTCAGGAGTGCAAGGATGGTTTAACATCCATAAATCTATCAACATAATACACGACATAAACAACAAGAAAAATAAAAATCACATGGTCATATCAATAGATGCAGAAAAAGCATTTGATAAGGTTCAACACCCATTCTTGATGAAAACTCTCAGCAAGATAGGAATAAAAGGAACCTTTCTCAATATAGTTAAAGCCATCTACACAAGCCAGTGGCAAATATTATCCTCAATAGAGAAAAACTAAAAGCCTTCCCTCTAAATTCTGGTGCAAGACAAGGCTGTCCCCTCTCACCATTCCTATTCAATGTAGTACTGGAAATACTTGCTATAGCTATTAGGCAAGAAAAAAATATCAAGGGAATCCAGATAGAAAAAGAAGAAGTCAAGCTCTCACTGTTTGTAGATGACATAATACTCTACTTAGAAAACCCTAAAGACTCTAACAAAAGCTTCTGGGAATAACAGATTCATATAGCAAAGTGGCAGGCTACAAAATTAGCACACAAAGATCAATGGCCTTTTTATACACTAATAATGATAGGGAAGAAATGCACATTAATAGAACAATACCATTCACATTAGTGCCACTCAAACACAAATATCTTGGAGTCACCTGACTAAAGATGTGAAGGATCTACACAAAGAAAACTATAAAACACTGCTCCAACAAATAAGAGCGGACATGTGGAAATGGAAACACATACCCTGCTCATGGATTGGCAGGATCAGTATCATTAAAATGGCAATACTTCCAAAAGCATTGTACAGATTTAAGGTGATTTCTCTAAAGATACCCATGACATTCTTCAAAGAAGTGGATCAAACACTTCTGAAATTTATTTGGAACAATAAACAACCTCGAATAGCTAAAGCACTCCTTGGGAAAAGGAATATGGTAGGCATTACTTTTCCCAATTTTAAGCTGTATTACAAATAGTTATAAAACAGCATGGTATTGGAATAAAGACATATCCTCAGATCATTGGAATAGGCTTGAGTACTCAGAGAATGTTCCTCAGACAAATAACCACCTAGTTTTTGATAAAGGAGCAAGAAATCCTAAATAGGGCAAGGAAATCCTATTCAACAAGTGTTGTTTGCACAACTGGTTAGCCACTTGCAAAAAAGCAAAATCAGACCCCCAGCTAACACCATGTGCAAAGGTAAAATCAAAATGGATTAAATACCTTGATATCAGATCTGAAACTATAAGATATATAGAACAACATGTACGTGAAACACTCCAGGACATTGAGAATAAAGGCATCTTTAAGGAGGAAACAGCACTCTCCAAACAAGTGGAAGCAGAGATAAACAGATGGAACTATATTAAGCTGAAAAGCTTCTGCATCTGAAAGGAGATCGTGCCCAGAATACAAAGGCCACCAATTCAGTGTGAGAAATTATTCACCCAATACTCATCAGATAAAGGACTAATACCCAAACTTTACAAGGTACTGACAGAACTATACAAGAAAAAAAACAACTAACCCCATCAAAAAATGGGGAGGAGAAATTAACAGACACTTTGAAAAAGAAGAAAGACTAATGGCCAATAGGCACATGAAAAGATGCTCAACATCACTAATCGTCAGGGAGATGCAAATCAAAACTACTATGAGGTACCACCTCACACCACTGAGATTGTCACACATCACAAAAAAGGAAAACAAGCAGTGCTGGCGGGGATGTGGAGAGAAAGGAACTCTTTTTCACTGCTGGTGGGAATGCCATCTAGTGCAACCTTTTTTTTTTTTTTTTCTTTCATTTTATGTTCTTTCATTTATTTTTTTTTATGTCTCACATTTTTTTTGTACAAGTACAACAATTTTAACCAATGGGAGCATAAACACATTTTGATGGCGGGAAGGATAAAGAGGAACCTGGCAGGATGGGGGGAGGGGAAGCAAATTTTTAAACAAATAGCTAATTGATATTTACGCAAATACAATTATTTGTTTAGCCTATTTTCCATTTAGATCTATCTTTTGTGCAAGCAATAAGGATCATAATTTAAACTTTACAAAAACATATCTATAACTACATGCTTGAGAGCAGTTACAAAAACAGGTTCCATGGAAAGGTTAAGGAATCTGGTTAAGCCAGATTCTTTGTGCTGAGCTAAATTTATTTGCAGAGTTTTCTGTTGGTTCGGGGCTATGCAAACTTTTGTGGCTTGAATCAGGCAGGCGGTGGAAAATTCATTCAGAGTTCCTTTAATATGTGGGGTGCTCGGTCTCCCACATCTCCCCCTGTTTAGTATACAATATGGAAGGGACAGATGTGCCTCGGTGGACTGGCCACACTGGGTGAAGAGGTGTGGGGCTTCCAGTCACCGCATCTGCTACCCTTGATTCAGTCGTTTCCAAAGCTTGGCAAGGCGCGAGCACACAGATTGAGGTCTATGCGCCAGCTCCTCGATAACTTCAAACTTAAGTGGCGGAGAGTTGGCAGGAGGGGAGATGTCAGGTGTCAGCTGGTCTTCTGAGGTGCATAGTTGTTGGTACAGAACCTTTGAGTCCTTTCTGGTTGCTTC